>NC_035166.2:15082945-15389165 GCF_001659605.2 Manihot esculenta
TTTTTCTAAAATGTTTTGGTATGTTTCATAGTTTTCAAGCATAAGGAAATTAGTTTTTGAGTGAAATGAACCAAGGCAGAAAAGTCAGGTTCAGCCGCCGAAGTTGAGGTTCGGCCGCCGAACATGCATGGCTTTCGGTTTCACGTGTGGCCGCCGCAGGTGGTCTGGCCAGCCACCTAAGGCCCTCAGTCGGTTGAAACGATAAGATCACCATTTCTTTGACCTGCTGAGGTGAGACCCTGTCCTTTTTAGAGTTTTCTTCATGTTTTCATTAAATCATGCAAAGATTTGAGTGATTTTTATGTTTATTTGAAGGTTTTGAGTTAGAAACTGGAATTTTGAAGTTTGGCGAGTTTGAAGGAGAGTTGCTCCAAAACTTCACGTTAGGATCGTTCATCTTCTTGGTTTCAAGAGGTAAGTGAAGATCCTGAGCTTGTTTTCATGATTTATGAAAGATTTTTGAGGTTTTGGGGGAGAGTTGCATGAATAGGGTTAAAGGAGAGTTTTTTGATATTTTTGTGAGAAAAGCTTGTTTAGGTATTATGTGATTGTGTTGTTGGGGTTTTTAGGTAGTTTTTGACCCCTTTGAGCATATACTTGGGTATATGCAAGTTGAAGGATTGAGGTGTTTGAGCTTGGGAGATGTTTTGTGCTTTTGTTGAGAGGCAGAGCAAGTTTCTGCCTTGCTGATGAACTCAGGTTCGGCCGCCGAAGGTACATTCGGCCGCCGAACCCATGAGGAGGTGGTTTCGGCTGCCCAAGCTTGCCCCCGAGCTTTTGGACTTTCGGCTCTGGAGGGGAGTTCGGCCGCCGAAAGTGCCGCCGAAGGTTAGAGACTTTCGTCTCTGGAGTGCCTTTCAGCCCCCGAAACTTGCCCCCGAAAGGGTTCGGCTGCCGAAAGTTGAGATTCAGCCGCCGAAGGTGTATGAGTTTCGTCTCTGGAGAGGACTTTCGGCCGCCGAACCTGCCGCCGAAAGTGTCCTGTCCAGCTTTCCTTTGCATGCTTTGCATGGATATTAGAGTGAGTTTACAGGGATTCTTGGGGAGTTTAATAGAGTTGTTCTTCAGGTAGTTTGGTCCCTCATTTGAGTTTATCTGTGCTTACACAGACCAGAGGTACCAGAGAGAGCAGCAGTGAGTACTGCTCCAGAGTTTTCAGAGCCTGCAGAGTCAGTCCAGATAGCCAGAGGTGAGTGGAACTAAACTTAATTCTTTTAATTGAGAAATGGAATGTTTTTAGCATATATCATGCATCATGGTTATGCAGTAGGTTGATTGCATTAGAATCCATGAATATGTTGCATTGCATAGTTATTTGTTGTTGTGGGTGAATGCTGAATGATCCAATAGTCCCAGACAGGTAGTCCAGGACCCCATTCTACGGCCTGGCAGGTATAGGAAAGTCCAGGACCCCATTCTACGGCCTGGCAGGTATAGTAAAGACCAGGTACCCAGTCTATGCCCTGGCAATTGGTAAGTATTGGTGTTATAAACACATACATATACAGTACAGAGGGACCAGGACCCCAGTCTACGGCCTGGCACGGAACAGTTACTGGGACTATGTGGTGACAGGTTTACCCTTGATGTGGATTGTCTGTGATATGATGCATTCCATAGGAGCATGTTTTAATGACTTGTTTTACTGTTCTACTCACTGGGCTATAGAGCTCATCCCACTCCCTTAACCCCAGTCTTGCAGGTTCAGTGTACAGTGTACAGGGGAAGTCCAGCAGAGTTCAGAAAAAGAGAAAAGCTGTGTAATAGGGTGGACATGTAATAGTAAAGAGATGTAACAGTTGTGTATAAAGTTAGAATTGTGCTTGACTTAGTGATGTTTGTGTTGTAAATCTTCTGTTATGTACATGATCTGTATATGTATATGTTTTACAGAGTATGTAAAAAACTAGGCTTAACAGGTATGAGTTAACCCATCTAGAGCAAGCTCTAGTCAGGGGTACAGAGTACAGAGTACAGAGTACAGAGATAGTGCATGCATAGGTTAAGCCTTGATACAGAGAAAAGAGTTTTTATTTTCACAGAAAATGTATGATCATGTATGAGATTTACAGGTACACAGAGAGTATAGCAGGCTTGCTACGGGTTCTGACGGCCTTAAGCCGACCTGAATCCTAGCGCCGATGACGGTCCATTTTGGGGTCGTTAGAGATTGGTATCAGAGTCCTAGGTTCACATGATTGGACCTATAGAGAGAGTGTCGGGCTCATAGAGGCTAGAGGAAGTCAAGCACAATAGGAAATCATGTCCACTAGGATAGGATGTTGAGTCCTGTCTATTTGCTGCTATGAAATGCCATGATATGCATGTGCATTATTGAAATATATGTGATGTATATGTGCTGATATGCTATGTGCTGTGTTTCTTCAGAGTTAAGATGCGAGGAACTCATCGATCAGCTCGATTGACTGGAGTCCCACCAGATAGTGAGAGAACAGCTGCTCGTCCTCCTGCATTGCCAAGGGCAAGGTCTCAGAGATCTAGCAAGGAAGGTACGTCAATAGACCCTAGAAGGTCTGTAGACGAGAGCAGAAGAGGTACAGTTAGAGGAGGAAGATCAGAGGAAGTGAGGGAGGCTATGGAGATTGACCAGTCAATAGATGAAAGCATGGATATGGGTAGATCTGAAGAAGGTATGGGAGGATCCCAGAGAGGCGCTCAGGCCTCAGGTTTTGACTATTCAGCCTTTCCTCAGGACCCAGGGTATCCGATGGAGGGTATGTCGGAGTACTCTAGTTTTGTCCCATATCCTACATATATACCATATATGCCTTATCCTCATTATTATCCGCCATATCCCATGTATCCACCTTCCCCTACCCATCCAGGTGCAGCACACTCAGAGCTAAATGAACCAGTACCTCCACCACCACAACCAGAACCCGTAGCTCCTATTGTCCAAAGACAGCAATCTAGCTCATCTGGAGGTAAGGTGCAAATGACGAAGTACCTGAAATTGGATGCTCCCAAATATAACACGGGAGATGATCCATTTGAATACCTCAGATCAGTTAGGATGATAACCAGTGAATTGGGAGCAGATGATAGTAGAGCCATAGAAATGGCGGGGTTTACACTGAAATGTAAGAAAGCTCGAGAATGGTTCAAGAACTATATGGAGCCTAGGATAGACAGCATGTCATGGGGAGAGTTCGCCAATGAGTTTGCAGGGTGGGCTTTTCTTGATAGCTCCAGGGAGATGAAAGTAGTAGAATTTGAACAGTTGAGACAGACAGATGAGATGAGTGTTGACGAGTTTACAGATAAGTTTCTGGATTTGCTTCAGTACGTGGGTCAGGCCTATGATACTGATCAGAAGAAGGCAAGGAGATATACTATGAGATTGCATCCCAGGTATTCTTCCTTGATTCTTCCAGCAGAGAAGGAGAGTTTCCACTCTATTGTGGATGCAGCCAGAAAAATGGAAGCAAGTGCCAATATTCAGAGACAGTCAAGGGCACAGGCTTCGGGTTCTAAGACCCCTAGTTCAGGAACTTCAGGCAGCAAGAGATGGGAAAAGACAAAAGGAACAAAGAATAAGTTCTGGAGTAAAGTCAAGTCTGGTCTGGGAATAGGTAGTGGCACAAGCTCTGGCGCAAGCAGTCCAGTATGTAGGAGATGTGGGAGACCACACAAGGGAGCTTGTCAGTTGGGATCTTCAGCTTGTTATAGGTGTGGACAGGAAGGGCATTTTGCTCAGGAATGTCCTCAGATGACGTTTGCACCATCCCAGCAGATGAGTTCAAGCAGTGTAGTACAGCCAGCAGCTCCAGTCGTGCCTCAGAGTAGTGGTAGAGGTAGAGGGAGAGGGGTAGCCTCTACTTCAGCAGCAGGTTCCCGAGGTGGAAATCCGGTAGCCCCAGCACGGATTTTCACTGTGACACAGGAGGAGGCTAACACGTCGAACACAGTGGTGTCAGGTAATCTCATCATTGGGTGTTCAGATGTGTATGCTTTGATGGACCCCGGTGCTTCTCATTCCTTTATTGCTTCGAGAGCCATAGAGAGGTTGGGTTTGATCAGTTCTGAGTTAGAGTATCCTCTCTGGGTCAGTGGACTCAAATGTGACCCATCAGTGGCAGTGTCAGTCTGTCATTTCAGTCCAGTGTTCATAGAGGGTAGATGCCTTCCAGCTGACCTTATGGTTCTAGATTTGACGGATTTTGATGTCATTCTAGGGATGGATTGGCTATCTGCATATAGTGCTACTTTAGACTGTAGAGACAAGGTAGTTAGTCTCAGAGACCAGGATGGGTCAGAGTGTGTCTTCAGAGGAGACAGGAGGGGTACACCCAGAGGTATGATTTCAGCCCTTCAGGCTCGTCGTTTGCTTAGGAGGGGTTGTCAGGGGTTTCTAGCTCATGTGAGGGAGCTAGATAGTCAGGTTAGGGAACCAGCCACAGTACCAGTAGTCCGAGAGTTTCCAGATGTGTTCCCAGACGATTTACCAGGACTACCACCTGATAGGGAGATAGGGTTTGAGATAGAATTGCTGCCTGGTACCAGACCTATCTCTATTCCTCCCTACAGGATGGCACCAGCAGAGTTAAAGGAGTTGAAAGAACAGTTGCAGGACTTGGTAGATAAGGGTTTCATCCGCCCTAGTACCTCACCTTGGGGTGCTCCAGTGCTCTTTGTCAGAAAGAAGGATGGATCCCTCAGACTTTGTATCGACTACAGACAGTTGAACAAGGTCACTACCAAGAATAGGTATCCTCTACCTAGGATTGATGATCTATTTGACCAGCTAGCTGGAGCAGGTTGTTTCTCTAAAATAGATCTGAGATCCGGGTATCATCAGTTGAAAGTCAGAGAGGCAGATGTGCCAAAGACAGCTTTCAGGACCAGATATGGGCATTATGAGTTCTTAGTGATGCCGTTCGGGTTGACTAACACCCCTGCAGCATTTATGGATCTCATGAACAGAGTTTTCAGTGAGTTTCTGGATCACTTTGTCATTGTTTTCATCGATGATATTTTAGTGTATTCCAGAGATGCAAAGGAGCATGCCCAGCATCTGAGGATAGTTCTGCAGACACTGAGAGAGCATGGTTTATATGCCAAGTTCTCGAAGTGTGAGTTTTGGTTGAGGAGCATTTCCTTCTTGGGACATGTGGTATCAGCAGAAGGGATTGAGGTAGACCCCAAGAAGATAGAGGCTGTAGCTAACTGGTCCAGACCCACTACAGTGACTGAGATTAAAAGCTTTCTAGGACTGGCAGGTTACTACAGGAGGTTCGTTCAGGACTTCTCAAAGATAGCGGCTCCTATGACCAAACTGACTCAGAAGAATCAGAAGTTTGTCTGGTCAGACCAGTGCGAAGAGAGCTTTGAGGAGCTCAAGAGGAGATTGACAACAGCACCAGTGTTAGCTCTGCCTGTCAGTAATGAGGATTTCACAGTGTTCTGTGATGCGTCTCGAGTGGGATTGGGTTGTGTTTTGATGCAGCAGGATAGGGTGATTGCTTATGCTTCTAGACAGTTGAAGAAGCACGAGTTGAATTACCCCACCCATGACCTAGAGATGGCAGCAGTTATTTTTGCACTCAAGATGTGGCGGCATTACCTCTATGGGGTTAAATGCGAGATCTTTACTGATCACAAGATTTTACAGTACATCTTGAGTCAGAGAGAGCTGAATTTGAGGCAGAGAAGATGGGTAGAATTGCTCAGTGATTATGATTATAAAATCCAGTATCATCAGGGTAAGGCGAATGTTGTGGCAGACGCCTTAAGCCGGAAGTCACTAGGCAGTTTATCCCATATAGCAGCCGAGCGGAGACCAGTTGTGATGGAGCTTTACAAGCTCGTAGAAGAGGGGTTACAGCTAGAGTTGTCTGGTACAGGTGCATTGATAGCACAGATGAGAGTGACACCTGTGTTTCTGGAGCAGATAGCTCAGAAACAGCATGAGGATCCAGAGTTGATGAAAATTGCCAGGACTGTGCAGTCAGGCAACAGTACAGAGTTTCGATTTGACAGCAAAGGGATCCTCCGTTATGGGAGTCGACTTTGTGTACCAGATAGGAGCAGTGTGAAGGAAGACATTATGAGGAAAGCTCATAATGCGAGGTATAGTGTTCACCAAAGAGCCACCAAGATGTACCAGGATCTGAAAAGGGTCTATTGGTGGCCAGCTATGAAGAAAGAAGTGGCGCAGTTTGTGACAGCCTGTGAGGTTTGCCAGAGGGTGAAACTAGAGCATCAGAAACCAGCTGGAATGCTTAACCCACTGCCGATTCCAGAATGGAAATGGGAGAACATAGCTATGGATTTTGTAGTGGGGTTACCAGCAGCGTCCAACAGGATAGACTCTATATGGGTGATTGTGGACAGACTCACGAAATCTGCTCATTTTCTTCCAGTTCGGAGTAACTATTCTGTGGATAAGTTGGCACAGGTCTATCTGGATGAGATAGTGAGATTACATGGAGTTCCAGTGTCTATAGTCTCAGACAGAGGACCTCAGTTTACCTCCAGATTTTGGCGAAGTCTGCAGAGTGCGATGGGCACGAGGTTGGATTTTAGCACTGCTTTCCATCCACAGACTGATGGACAGTCAGAGAGGACCATCCAGACCATAGAGGATATGCTTCGATTGTGTGTGTTAGACTTTGGCGGTTCTTGGAGGCAGCATTTACCTTTGGTGGAGTTTGCCTACAATAACAGCCATCATGCTAGCATAGGGATGGCTCCTTATGAAGTTTTGTATGGGAGGAAGTGCAGATCCCCTGTTTGCTGGGAAGAAATAGGAGAGAAGGCTCTTGCAGGGCCAGAGTTAGTAGAGATTACCAGTAGAGTGGTGCCCATGATCAGAGAGAGAATCAGAACAGCTCAGAGCAGACAGAAAAGTTATGCAGACGTTTGCAGAAAGCAGTTAGAGTTTCAGGAAGGTAATATGGTATTGCTAAAGGTGTCTCCAATGAAAGGAATGGTTCGTTTTGGAAGAAAAGGTAAGTTAGCTCCACGATACATTGGACCCTTTGAGATCTTGCAGAGGATCGGGAATGTGTCGTATAAGCTGGATTTACCTGCTTCTATAGAGAGAATTCACCCGGTATTTCATGTTTCTATGCTACGGCAGTTTGTGTCAGATCCGAGTCAGGTTCTGAGTGAGCCTGAGGTAGAGATTCTTGGAGATCTCACCTATATAGAGCAGCCAGTACGGATTCTCGACACGCAGATCAGGCAGCTAAGGAACAAGGAAATTCCGATGGTGAAAGTTATGTGGAACCACCATAATCTAGAAGAATGCACCTGGGAGACGCGGGAGTCTATGCTTCAGCAGTATCCATATTTGTTTTGAGGTTAGTTTCCTCTTTTTATGTGTTAGTTATTTGTTTTCGGAACATTCGAGGACGAATGTTCTTAAGGGGGGGAGAATGTAATACCCGGCTAGAGTCCGGTATCGGAATTCTACTTCCGATGGAGTTTCGGATGCCGGAAGTCTCTAGAAGGGTTAGATTTATGTTTTTCTAAAATGTTTTGGTATGTTTCATAGTTTTCAAGCATAAGGAAATGAGTTTTTGAGTGAAATGAACCAAGGCAGAAAAGCCAGGTTCGGCCGCCGAAGTTGAGGTTCGGCCGTCGAACATGCATGGCTTTCGGTTTCACGTGTGGTCGCCGAAGGTGGTCTGGCCAGCCACCTATAAAAGGCCCTCAGTCGGTTGAAACGATAAGATCACCGTTTCTTTGACCTGCTGAGGTGAGACCCTGTCCTTTTTAGAGTTTTCTTCATGTTTTCATTAAATCATGCAAAGATTTGAGTGATTTTTATGTTTATTTGAAGGTTTTGAGTTAGAAACTAGAATTTTGAAGTTTGGTGAGTTTGAAGGAGAGTTGCTCCAAAACTTCACGTTAGGATCGTTCATCTTCTTGGTTTCAAGAGGTAAGTGAAGATCCTGAGCTTGTTTTCATAATTTATGAAAGATTTTTGAGGTTTTGGGGGAGAGTTGCATGAATAGGGTTAAAGGAGAGTTTTTTGATATTTTTGTGAGAAAAGCTTGTTTAGGTATTATGTGATTGTGTTGTTGGGGTTTTTAGGTAGTTTTTGACCCCTTTGAGCATATACTTGGGTATATGCAAGTTGAAGGATTGAGGTGTTTGAGCTTGGGAGATGTTTTGTGCTTTTGTTGAGAGGCAGAGCAAGTTTCTGCCTTGCTGATGAACTCAGGTTCGGCCGCCGAAGGTACATTCGGCCGCCGAACCCATGAGGAGGTGGTTTCGGCTGCCCAAGCTTGCCCCCGAGCTTTTGGACTTTCGGCTCTGGAGGGGAGTTCGGCCGCCGAAGGTTAGAGACTTTCGTCTCTGGAGTGCCTTTCAGCCCCCGAAACTTGCCCCCGAAAGGGTTCGGCTGCCAAAAGTTGAGATTCGGCCGCCGAAGGTGCATGAGTTTCGTCTCTGGAGAGGACTTTCGGCCGCCGAACCTGCCGCCGAAAGTGTCCTGTCCAGCTTTCCTTTGCATGCTTTGCATGGATATTAGAGTGAGTTTACGGGGATTCTTGGGGAGTTTAATAGAGTTGTTCTTGAGGTAGTTTGGTCCCTTATTTGAGTTTATTTGTGCTTACACAGACCAGAGGAACCAGAGAGAGCAGCAGTGAGTACTGCTCCAGAGTTTTCAGAGCCTGCAGAGTCAGTCCAGATAGCCAGAGGTGAGTGGAACTAAACTTAATTCTTTTAATTGAGAAATGGAATGTTTTTAGCATATATCATGCATCATGGTTATGCAGTAGGTTGATTGTATTAGAATCCATGAATATGTTGCATTGCATAGTTATTTGTTGTTGTGGGTGAATGTTGAATGATCCAATAGTCCCAGACAGGTAGTCCAGGACCCCATTCTACGGCCTGGCAGGTATAGGAAAGTCCAGGACCCCATTCTACGGCCTGGCAGGTATAGTAAAGACCAGGTGCCCAGTCTATGCCCTGGCAATTGGTAAGTACAGGTGTTATAAACACATACATATACAGTACAGAGGGACCAGGACCCCAGTCTACGGCCTGGCACGGAACAGTTACTGGGACTATGTGGTGACAGGTTTACCCTTGATGTGGATTGTCTGTGATATGATGCATTCCATAGGAGCATGTTTTAATGACTTGTTTTACTGTTCTACTCACTGGGCTATAGAGCTCATCCCACTCCCTTAACTCCAGTCTTGCAGGTTCAGTGTACAGTGTACAGGGGAAGTCCAGCAGAGTTCAGGAAAAGAGAAAAGCTGTGTAATAGGGTGGACATGTAATAGTAAAGAGATGTAACAGTTGTGTATAAAGTTAGAATTGTGCTTGACTTAGTGATGTTTGTGTTGTAAATCTTTTGTTATGTACATGATCTGTATATGTATATTTTTTACAGAGTATGTAAAAAACCAGGCTTAACAGGTATGAGTTAACCCATCTAGAGCAAGCTCTAGTCAGGGGTACAGAGTACAGAGTACAGAGATAGTGCATGCACAGGTTAAGCCTTGATACAGAGAAAAGAGTTTTTATTTTCATAGAAAATGTATGATCATGTATGAGATTTACAGGTACACAGAGAGTATAGCAGGCTTGCTACGGGTTCTGGCGGCCTTAAGCCGACCTGAATCCTAGCGCCGGTGACAGTCCATTTTGGGGTCGTTACAATAATAATGAGAATAAGTACAACATATTTAAAAAAGAAAAAGAAATAATAGAATAAATAATGCCTAATGCACAAGGAATTTCTCTTTTCAAATAAATAAAAAAAAAAAAGAAAAAACAATTTGGATAAGACTTCATTCGACAGAAGTTGGACAAGCTCTCATAAACATACAAAACTTTGAAATTTTATAATATCCAAGATGAAAGCACCTCTTAATTAAATGTGAATATAATATGACTGAAAATAGAGTTAAATTGTAATTGGATAATCTGTAAAAGAGATAATGTGAGGTGATTGGTGTCAATAATCAGTCATTCTAACGTTCAAGTCAGTAAACTAATAAAATACGCGAATGTAATGAATTGTTTTTAATTTGAAATCAGTGTGTAAGAATGCCTACTTTAAACTCTGTATACATTTGCTTTTATACTGTAAAAAGATGAAGTTGGTTGTCGAATCTCCTGAAAATTTAACTAGTATCGACTAATGAATAGAGGATCCCACATTTATAAGTGTAATGGAAATCTGTTAAATTATATCCGCTAACGATAACTTGTGTAATGAGAGGCTCGACCAATTCAGGAGATGTGTTGCCCTAAGCATTGGGTATTACGATGCCTAGGTATTCTTTCTTTAGTGCGAGACTTATGTGACCGAGTGTTGTAACTCTGTGAAGCCTTGCCACATGATTCAGTCCTATGGTGACAGCTTACGGCATGCTTTGGATGGATATTATGTCGTATTAGAGGTCCCCACTGGTCTTCGACTCTTCATATTCGAAGATTACAGTTGCCTCCACGATCTTAGACACGTAGCATGCACAAATTGGCTCTCCATATCCACGTCTCTATTTTTACCAAGTATTTTAGGATCGATACTCGATCCAAAACAAGCATAACTCTCATCCAATTATTTCGTACATCAATTCACCAATCTGATATATAAAATTTAAATAACTTGGATAATTATATTAACGAGACTAACACCCGGTTGAATGCTTAGTGGTTATCCACATTCCTTAAATAATATTATTAACAGGACTAATTTTGAATGCTTAACGGTTACCCGCCTCGTGGCATCAGAATAAAATGTCCTTAGAAAATTTGTTAACGGGACTAACGTCGGGTAATTAGCCTAGAAGTTGCCTGCCTTGTGGCGTCGACGTAAGATGCCTTGTATAATTTTGTTAATGGGATTAATACCCAGTCATGAACCTGACGGAAACCCGCCTTGTGGCTTTGTCATTAAATGCCTTAAATAACTTTATTAAGTAGGACTAACACTCGGTCATGAGCCTGACGGATATTCGTCTTATGGCCTTAGCATAAAATGTCTTTTTAGACTAATAACCATTAGTGGATTTAATGTTTGGTCAAGTACCTGGTGGATACTCGCCTCATGGCGTTAGCATAAAATGCCTAAGAAGAATTATTAACGAGATTAATACCCAGTCATTAGCCTGGCAGTTACCTACCTTGTGGCTCGTCTGACGGTTATCTACCTTATGGCATTAGCATAAAATGCCTTAAAAAATTATTAGCGAGACTTAACACCCAGTAATTAGCCTTGAGAATACCCGCCTTGTGGCATTGATATAAAATACATTAAATAATTTCATTAACGAGACTAACATCCAGTTAAGTGCCTAGCGGATACTCTCCTCATGGTGTTGGCATAAAATGTCTTGAATAATTTTATTAGCGAGACTAACATCCGATTAAGTGCCTGGTGGTTACCCGTCTTATGGCTCACTTGGCGATTACTTGCCTTGTGACGATATTTCTTGTCCCTACACTTTTATCAATCTATCATTTCTGATAATTCTGATTTAAACAACAAAAAACTTGAGAAATATATCATAATTTTATTGATAACATTTCTATGAATTAAAAAATACTCTCAAGAATAAAAAGTGACTTAACCATCTTACTCTCTAACTTATAAGCACCAAGACGAACAACCTCAGGAACCTTAGGATCCCTTTCAATTCTCATCTAACTCAACAGTCTCGGCTCCCCATTTTTACCATACTCTACGTTTAAAGACTTGGGGTTTGACTCAGAAGCTGAATATTTGTGAAATTCTATTTCTGTAGACTCTTGTTGCCACTTGGTCTTCATGCAATTACGTGAATAATTCCTACGAGTTTATTTTTCATCAGAATTGACTAGTACTCTTACTTCAGGTTCTGATCTCTTTTCTTCTTTGTCTTATAGCAAACTTTCAGAGCGTTCCATCTTTATCAGTTTCTCAATTTCATCTTTTAGCTGTCAACATTCTTCTATAGTGTGCCTATGATCTTCATGAAATCGATAATACTTTATTTTATCTCGGATGCCTAATTTGTCCGGGTTAAGTTTTGGCGGGCTATTTGACCTCTTTGTCATTTTTTTTTATTCATATAAGTATATTTGTTCGTGAGTTATTTAGTAAAGTATAACTCTTATGTTTATCTCGGTCATCCCTTTTTTGGGATAGTAGATAATTCTTGCAGTCTCCTTCATACCTTTGTCTCTCCGGCTTTTGAGTTTCCTTTTGACTCGTTCCCTTATCTTCCCTCAGCGTCTAGACTTCGTCATCAAGTCTTATATACTTTTAAGCTTTATCCATCAACTGCTGATAGGTAGCGGTTGTATTTTTTTATCAATGAATTCATGAATTTGATGTTGCGAGTTTTATTTTTCAGTGCCTCGTACGCTATTTCATGGTTTAGCTCTTCCACCTGTATCGCTTCAGCATTGAAACGTGAAATGAAGCTCCTTAAAGACTCACTCTTTCTTTGGAGGACCTTCTGTAAGTTAGAGGAGATTTTTTTCGGAGGTATGCAGGTGATAAATCTGGATTTAAACATCATAGAAAATTGGATAAAATTTAGAATAGAATCTGGGCTCAGATGTTGGTATCATTTATAAGCCAAATCTATGAGCGTGGACGGAAATACTTGACACATCATAAAATCGTTGACATCTTGAAGCTATATCATTATTTTGAAAATTGTTAGGTGATCATAGGGTCTGTTATTCCATCATATTTATCTAAACTTGGCAACTTAAATTTGGTAGGGAAGATTTCTGTAAGGATTTCCTTCAACGGGGGCGAGGCATCGTTCAGGCCATAATCCTCCTCTTGCTCCTTCTGGTTTCTTTGCATAGCTCAGACCAATTTTTAATTGACGTCTTTTGGAGCCTAGTCTAATGATTCCTCATCCTCCAGCTTGGCCTTCTCTCTGGACTGTGTTTATATCGCTTCCGTCCGAGTCCTTAAGGTCTCAATGGAAGTCTCCTTCCTTATTCTAGAAGCCATAAATGAGACTTCTTCCCGAGCCTTGTATTGCTCGAGAGTTACCTTCAACTTTTTAATATACTGGAGCATTTACTCATTATTCAGATTGTTGAAGTCTGCCTCATTGACCATAGAAAGTGTGTTTTGTCCACTGCCAGGAGTGGAGGAAATGATGGCCCTTTGTTGATAGCAGATTTAGCAGCAGCTCGTGAATTGTCAACCATTTGGGAGAAAAGAAAGAAATAAAGATACTATTTTAAGAGAAAGAGAATAGGAATCCGGATTTAATCCAAATGAATAAGAGAAATTCAATGAATATTCCGGTAATGGAACCAAATGATGTGATTGAAAATAAAGCTGAATTGCAATTGGACAATATGCAAAAGAGACGATGTGAGGTGGTTGGCGTCTATGGGCAGCCACTCCGACGCTCAAGTAAACTGATAGAATGGACGAATGTAAGGAATTGCTTTTAACTTGAAATCGGTGTGTAAAAATGCGTACTTTGAATTTCGTGTAAATTTGCTTTTATACTGTAAGAAAATTGAATTAGTTATCAAATTTCTTGGAATCCCTAATAGTGCCGAGTAGTGGATAAGAGATTCTGTATTTATAAGTGTAATGATGATCTACTAAATTATATCCGCTAACAGTAATTTGTATAACGAGAGGCTTGACTAATTCAGAAGAGGACGAGTTTTGTGTTGCCATTCGCATTGGATATTATCATGCCGGACTTCTTTCTTTTTTGTGAGACTTCCATAACCGAGTGTCATAACTCTGTGAGACCTTGCCACGTAGCATAGTCATATAGTGACAGCTCCCGATATATTTTGAGCAGATATTGTATCATATGACTGTATAATATAAGTCAATTAAATAGTTATTTTTTAATTTTAAAAAATAAAGAAATTGAATTTTATTAGTTAAATATAGTAAAAAATTTAAAATATATTTGATACAAAAAATTAATTAATAAATATTTTTATAAAATTGAGGGATAAAATAATAATTTTTTTATATAATAAAAATTAAATAGTAAAATATTTAAATATTAAAATTAATTGAAAATTTTGAGAATTTTAATATATATTTTAAAATTGATAAATTAATTAATAAATTTTTTTATAATATAAAAAATAAATAGTAAATTTTTCTAATTAAAATTTTATAACTCTATTAATAGATTCAGATTCAATCCCGTATTGAAAGCATTAGTTAATTAATTAATTAACTGGTAATTAAAATACACTTCACGCGGTTTGTGGGGTCAAAAAGAACCCCAAATAGCGCGTTCCGTCTTCAATGCTCCAAGAATATTTTCAACTGCTTAAACCAAAAAGTTCAACCACTCTCTCTTTGTCCCTTACTGCTTCTCTCCTCACCCTTTTCCTTCTTCCATTTCACCCAAACATGGTCTTATCATCACCAGCTGCCATGCTCTTACTACTCCTTCTCTTTCTCGCTGGTCTCCTCAATGTTTACTTCTCTGTGCCTTCCAAGAATCTGTATTCATGGATCCAATCTTTTCTCTTCAAGAACCCTTCTGCCAAAGTCCCCCCCCTGATAAAGAGCACAACTGCTTCTTGTAATAGTACTGCTATGGGAGAGCTTAAAAGCGTGTTTGCTACCTTTGATAAGAATGGAGATGGCTTCATAACAAAGCAAGAGCTGAGAGATTCGCTTAAGAATATAGGAATCTTCACTACAGAGAAGGAAGTTGATGAAATGGTGGTGAAGGTTGATTCTAATGGAGATGGGTTGATAGATTACGAAGAATTCTGCCTCTTGTGCAACTCCTCCTCCATGGGCGGTGGTGACCAGGACATGGTGGAAGAAGGCAGTGGTGGAGGAAGAGAAATAGCAGAAGAAGAAGAAGGAGATTTGAAGGAAGCATTTGATGTGTTTGATAGGGATAAAGATGGGTTGATATCAGTTGAAGAATTGAGTTTGGTGTTGTCATGTTTGGGATTAAAGGAAGGAAAAAGAGCAGAAGATTGCAAAGAAATGATCAGAAAAGTTGATATGGATGGAGATGGAATGGTTAATTTTGATGAGTTTAAGAGAATGATGATGATGAGTGGAAGCACCAAGCTTACACCACTCTGCTAATTAAACAACTCTTAATCAGACAATCCCTGGTAAGTAGTGTGATTAATTTCCTCAGTACTAGAGAGAGAGAGAGCTCAAGGCAAGGCATGTGCATGGATCTAACCTTAATTAACCAGAAAAATTTTATCAAACATGAGTAGGACTAATATTGTTAGGGCTTTAGTAGGATTAATATTGTTAGGGCTTTAATTTCTTATTGTTAGGGCTTTAGTTTCTTATTGTATGTTTTCTTTCTTCCTTTTAACTACTTCTGTATAAATTTATCATTTCTATTTGTTTGTTGTCTGAGACTAAATCTGTCCAGTAAAGGCTAAATTGTTACTAATAAATATTTGGTCCATTCATAAAAATAAAATAAAATAACTCAAATTCTCTAATAATTTCGTACGGTACGTGCTAGCTATTATATATAATTTGAATTTATCGTATTTCGTCGATGTGTAATGAAATCCATAAGCTAGCACGTGTATGTGACGTCCTCACAGCTAAATCAGATATAATTGCTAAACTAAAATCGAACACTTAAGAATCGTGGTTTGTTAATATCTCGAGTGACTCCACCTCATCTTACATAAATAGAAATTATTTAGTAGTTTTGTACTAATTATTATATATAATTCAAATTTGTAATGAGACGGAATCCATGAGGTAGTGTCATCCTCAAGTTAACACGTTAAGGTCACGTAACCATTTATCTTAATAGTAGTTAAATATATATACATCCCATGATCAGTTTTGGAGCCATAGTATTTAGATTTGGTGAAATACATGCCTATACTTCAATATTATTTATATTAAACACTTAAATAAAACTAAAATTTATTAAATACTTAAATTTATAAAATAATAGTAGTTAAAAACAAATAATTAGTACAATTATCATAACAAAAAGTTTTAAATTAATAGTATTGGAGTTATGAACTCTAAACTTATAAAATCTCTAACTTGAGTCTCATTTAAAATTAATTATACTAAAAAAACCATTTTTTTTAGATTTAAAAAGAAATTTATCCTCCTATATGTAGTTTACTATTTCACTTATTTTTTTTTCTTTTATTAATTTTTTCCAAATTATTTTTCCATCTTCCTTTCAACAAAATAAATGATAATTAAATATAGGTTACATCTCAAATTGTTTTAAATTTAAAAACACAATCTTTACCAAATAAAGTAAGTTTGTTAAACTTGTTTACTTTTAGAAAATGAATTAGAAAAAAAATCTAATTTAATTTGATCAATAACTAAAAGTGTATCATTGATTTGATAGATCTAATAAATTTGAGTACCCATTTCTCTAATTTCTTAAAAAAAAATAGAAAATAAAACCTATTTCATATTAAATATAAGAACTTAAACATGTTCACATAAAAAGAAAAGCGAAAATTTTCGGTTTAACTCTATATTTCACAAAAATTTCTATTTTATTTGCTAGTGATCTCTTGCCTTTTTTTCACATTTAAAAAAAATTATTGAAACATGTACTCTGCATACAGTGGCTAAATTCGTAGTTGTGTTGGACATTTAAAGTATTTTAAACTTTCCCTTGTGAAGAAAAGAAAGATTATTACCGATGTTTAGAAAGAATAGGGGGAAATGAGACGGGATTATTTAGGGATATAGGGCTAATTTTAAGTACAACTGAATTTAGGAGTACGTGAGCGATAATTTGAGAATTTTTTATGTGTAATATAATCGATATTTGAAAAGTTAAAATGACATGAAAAAAAAAAAAGTTACTTTATTAAATAAGGGAAGGATTTATATATACAAAAGAGGAGGAAGAAAAATATAAAACTGAAGTAACTAAGTTAATAGAATAAGATCTAATTAACTTAATTAGTTATTTCTGAAAAAATCTAGAATTAAGAACTAGTTTTAATTTTAATATTCTCACACACCCCGTAAACTGAAAAATGTATATCAGACATTTTCGGTTTAAGTAAAAAAGTCAGAAAAAGTCCAACAAAGTCAACTAATAGATTAGTTGAATATTCAAGTAGGAGGTGAATTAATTATGAGATGGATTTCTCTCTAACTAGATGGCAATCAAACTCTATATGTTTCGCTTTTTCAGTATAAATAGGGTTAGCAGCAATATGAATGGCAGACGGATTGTCATAGTATATGTTTGTTGGCAATCGATGAGTAATATCAAGATCTTGCAATAGGTAGACAATCTATTGATTATTATAATCATTATATTATTAAATCCATTCACATTAGTGATAATTTTAATACTCCCCTCATAACTAATTGCATTTCTTTATAGTTGCTCTTGAAACCAGAACGAATAGTTTTTGAAACTCTTCTATTTTTGCATTAGGTAAACCTTAGCAAAAATTTCAGCCAATTAATCTTCTATCTTCACCATCATTACCTGATTTCATCTTTTAATGTTTTCTCTCTTATGAAATGATAGTGCACCTCAACATATTTAATTCTTGCATAAAACACGAGATTCTCAACTAGACTGATTGCTAACAAATTATCACGATACAAAAATATTGGATAATCAATTTCTTGATGTAAATCCTTCAGCAACCGTACCAATTAAGTACTTTTTTGTAATAATAATAATAATAATAATTGCATGAGATTAGAGAAAAAAAAAGAAGAAAGAAGAAAGAGATTAAGTAAACGCAAGAGAAAAACTTAAACAGTTGGTAAGCCTTTCTCTTTTTTTTCTTCTTCTCCTTCTCTCTCTCGGTGATTGAATGGCTCAATGAAAGTGAAAAATGGCTCAATGAAAGTGAAAAATGGCTCAACGAAAGTAAAAGAGCAGAAAGACAGTGAAAGTGAAAGGGTAGAAAGGCGCCTGGACTACACCTAGGTATGCCTAGTTGAAGTCGCTCAACTCACAAGCTGCAATGCACAGGACTGTGAGCCTCGTCCGCTTTGTGCTTTAAGTGCGCATTTAATAATTATTATATTTACACTTAGTATGTAAGTAAAGTATATATTTTAAAAAATTTAAATTAAATGCAATTATGCTAAATTAGTTATAATTTGACTAAAATTACATTTATTAGAAGTATAATTCTAATTTATTAAATAAGGGGCAACAACCTCTGCCTGCCCCATTAAATCTGTCATTGATTACTGTGACGGTATCATCATCTTTGAGTCGTTTAAATGAAACAGAAAGATTGTCTTGGAGCTAAGATGCAAAACGCTGGGGCATTCAGAGAACCAGGAGATGAACAATCACTAAAGGCATTTTATTGCAATTATCGACGATGTTAGATATTCATATCTGTTGCAATGCCAGCAAAGTCGGCAATTGTTTCTTTGGGAAGATATTATAGGTTGAATTTGGTTAACTTAGATAAATTTTTCTTCCAATTGCACGGGATAATAATTTGAATTATATAATGTAGGCAGACGTAATTTGGAGCATCACATTCTTTTTAACTTATAAAAAATAATAATAATGATAATAATAATAATAATAACAGACTTCTTTTCCTGCAAATGACTAGACAACAGGAGATGGCTCTTCCCTTCGTATTCGACACGAAACAATGCATATAAATTATTTTTCATTTGCATGTGCAACCTACAAGTTTGGTTAAGGTAAAGCATATATTTAAAACTAAATTCGGAAAATATAAACGGCAAGTGTATTTGAAAGAGCCTAAATTGGTCTTTCAAATGCAGTCTGCCATCAGTTGACAGCACAAGGGAAAATAAAAATCCATGTTTGCAGTGGACCACCAAATCAATGCAAATACTAGCACTCCAATAAATTCTCATACTATTCCATGATTGACGAGGGTTTTAGCTAGAAGACATCTGGGTGGAATCGGCCTGGGATTGAGCTGCTTTGCTGAGCCTGCTTCAGGTGCATTGTCAATGCATAGTTGTTCACCTGGTGTATCATTGCACCAAGAATAAGTACTTGCATTAGAGTCCAAAAAATTGGAGGATTATAACCATAGCAAAATAAAAAACTACTTTACTATCACAATGGAAAAGAAAAAACCAGACATTTCCACCAATAGCTCTGATTATTAAAAAAAAGAATTTCAGTAGTTAGTAAGCCCGACCTCCAAGGCTCTCAACTGTTCCTGGTATTGGGACACCAGTTGCTTCAGATGCTGCAACTCCTGATTCTTATCTTCAAACTCTTTTTGACGCTCATGCTGAATAGATACGGCTCTCTTGAGAATTGCATTTTCCTGAATCAGTGCTTGCACTTGCTCCTTCAACATCATATTTTCCTAAGAAGATGCAAACAACTAGCATATCACTACCTCTTAAAACAACAGAGAATATTTTAGCTTCGGAACCCCCAATTTACCACCCCCCATGAAATTAGTTAAATTAGGAAAAGTAAAAATAGAAAAGCGAGAATAACAACATAAGTGACTGAAAAACCTGCTGAAAACTTTTGGCCGCCTCTGCTCCAGCACGAGCACAGATGGACTTCTCCAGAACTTCCAGTGCTCTTGCAGCACGAGCCCTAGCATCATCCATGTTGGAGGCACTCATCATTTCCCTAACAAATAGCTCTACCCACTCTGGCCCATCCATTGCAAGTTGTACTGGAGCTGATGGATCATCTGTTGGTGAAGCTTCTGTATTATTTGTTGATACGCCTGAAATAAAATATGGTTCTGCACATTAACTGATATAAAATACACAATATGATTTTCCCAATCTTTTTTTCTTTTGGAATTGCAATTCTCATGGTCACATGGTTCATTTGATTGTGTAAATGAAGGGAATAACAGATAAAGAAGAAACGATATTGCAAGCCAGTTGTATCAGGAGTCAGAACACAGCATAGACAAAGAGCAAGTATAGAGAAGGGCATTATTCATGCATGAAGTCTGAACACCTCTATAGTACTGAACTAAATACATGTAATCATTCAGATATTTACTTAAATATATCAACAAACAGGATAGCTTCGTGAAAAGCCAAGAGGTACAACAGATAAACTTGTATACAAACATAAAGAAGAGTATTGAAATGGTAAAAAACAAATGAAGCAGCAATGACCTAAATACATGTAATCATTCATGTATTTAATGCAGCACAAACACTCATGCACAAGCTAGCAATTAGTCAGAAATGATCAGCCCATCCAAAAACAAGCTTGAAACATCCAAGCCATATGGCTGATTTCAAAAAATTTCTCATGCATACCTTCTTGTTGAACATTATTCTCAAGGATTGCATCAGATCTAACTAAATTAGAACCCAAGTTATTATCAGCAGAACCTAAACGAAGCTCATTCAAACTTCTGATAGCTGAATCTAAATCATCGCCACATTCTTCGAGTGCTCTCTCAAGAATCTACAACACAAACAATTAACAACTTTCCTTGTTAATAATAGAATGATATAAGTTACCGACTCCAAAATCCCAAAGATAAGCTTAATTTGCTTTGCAAAATCCTCAAAAAGCAAAAGGAAAAACAAAATAAATCAGAAAAATCCTCAAACAGCAAAAAGAAAAACAAAATAAGTCGGACACTTCTGAATTAACAAATGGAAACAACATCACATACTTCTACGCAAAATAAATTGGGAATATGTGGTTAAACACGAACATCATAATGCATATATAAAAGATTTAACAAATATATGTATTATAAACAAGAATCAAATTCAACAAATAATAAAATGAAAAAATGGGTTAATAAGAATATTCCTGAAAAAAAATTCCGATGATTGGATTGTTCTTCACTGTACCCATTCGATCAAAATATCCAAATGATCAAGATATCAATCAATCAATCAAAATTTTCAATTGATGAACAAGTCAATCAATCAAGAAACGTAAAACAATCATATATGGGAATCAAGAAGAGAACCTGTTTGTCCATATCAGGGAAAAGAGCAAGGAGTTTCTCGATCAAAGGCGAAGAAGATATATTGGACGGGGGGGAGGAAATATAAACAGCGTTATATGACCTTGGAGGAGAGAAACGAACAGGAGAGGAAGAGGAACAGCGGATTCTCTTGGAAACGGGAGGGCTTGTCACTGTCAATTCTTCGAAAAAGGATCTCTTCCCGCACACTATGGCAGACATAGTTTCTTTTTCTCTTCTCTTCTTCTTCTCTTCTCTCGCCCGCTCTCTCTCTCGCTCCTATCTATCTATCTCTACCCTAATTTCCTCTTTCAACAACCGTTTGCTGTTCATACAGCATCGATCGGATCGATCGATCGATCTACCAACCCTAATTCAATAAAATCCCCAAAAGGAAGAGCTTGTTTCGATCGAATCGCTTCCTCTGCACCTAAAATTTCAAGAAATTAGATTGATTCGAGGATTACAAACGAGAAAAATTAGGGTTTTCCCGTACCTAATTCATTTATTAGTCGCTTCGAGGATTTTAGATAAAGATAGAGAGAGGGTTTCCCACTTCCTCTGCTTTCCTCTTCTCGGCATTCATAGTCATTGTTTACGCAAGGGATGCTAGGGTAACGTGTTGGTCAATGAAAGCCACAGATTGAAACTTTGGAAAGGAATTTGTGGAGCGAGATATGCTTTTTCCTTTATCGTTCACCGAGAAACGTGGCTGCAGGTAATTGGATTTTCTTCAAATTTACGAAACGGTATGCCAGGTGTGGTTAAGAACGCACCTTTTATTTTTTGGGAGAAAACCTCATCTAGCCCTTTCTCTTCACTGTTTAGAAGAAATGTCAGAAATTAAAAGGAGTAAATAAAGAGAAAATCAACAAATAATAATAATGAAAAATTACTGTAAGATCCTTAAATTAAAAAAATATATACTATTTCATCTTTATATAAAATCATTCAAATTCAAATGTGTTTATATTTTATTAAATTAAATTAGTTAATTCTTTTATCAAAATAATTTTAATTTATTTATTTTACACTTTAACAAATAAATAATAATTAATTTAAAAATAATTTTTAGCATTGACTACAATATAGTTATAATATAAATTAAAATAAAATATTCATTTCGTTCCTTTGGTGTCGTGGGAGATCAACAGAAAGCCACGTAAGAAAATTAATAAAGGGTTCCAAATGGAGAAATTTAATTCAAATATAATTAATATGTATTTTTTAAAAAATAAAACTCGTCCTTCTATTAATAAAATTTTATTAATTAAGTAGAAATATCATCCAAATAAAAAGACGATTATACCTAATAAATTTTCTAACTAAAATATGAACAATTAGAATAACATTACGACGAATCCATCTAACAGAAATATCAGTTCTAAAGTCTAACAAAAATTTATAATCATTTAAAATCAAACTCCTATATAAAATAATTTAGCAAAAATACTTCTCAAGTATCTGTCGATGCTCATCCTTCTTTCTCATCTCTCGAGCATAAATAATTAAAGTCTCCCGAACAACACCACAGAAGAGAGCTTTTACGAGATAAAACTCGAATAAGATTTCAAAATTGACGTTATCGTTGCGATTCCGAAAACTCATAATAACCAGTAAACCTCCATTGAACATTATCTTCCAAATCAATAAAATTTTAAAAAAAATCAACCACAAAACATGATTCTTCCACATTAACGAATGTCTCCTCCCAATTCTTATTTATTGACTGAGAAGCAACCATTAAAATGTAAAAAATTACGAAAAAATTTCATATAAGAACTAAGAGTTTTTGTTTCCATCAAAAATAAAATGTATGACTTCTTCTTCATTAATAGTCAATTGATACAGATCGTCTTCTATGGAAAAGGAAAAGAAAAAATTAGGTTTAAAAAAAAGAAAAAAACGAGAGAATCGAGTCATAAAGAGATTCCAGAGAAAACTTGCATCGAATTAATATGTATTTATTTATATGAATATGATAAAATATCAATAATATTTAATGGATGTGATAAAAAATATAAACATAATAAATTTTCATATTTCACTTTTTATAAAAATTTATTTTTTTTTAATTTTAATAATTTATAATAATTTAAATTTTATAATTTTAATATTTATAATAATTTAATTTTTTTAATTTAATTTTTTTACAGTAAAATTAATAAAAAAATTATTTTATTAATAAAATAAAAAATTATAAATTAAATTATAAATTTTATTAAATTTTAAAGATTATAATATATAAAATCGACTTAAAAATATTAAGGATAAAAATAAAACACGTACATTAAGCTTTTTGGCCAAGTTTCCCTATGTAGTCTCTCTATGACTCGATACTCTCGCCTTTTCCTCTTCTTAAATCTAACTTCTTCTTTTTCCTTTTCCCATGGAAGACGGTCTGCGTCAATTAACTATCGAAGCGACTCATCCTGTCAAAGGTCAGGATAGCCGAAAGTAATGATCATCCTGTGTTGGAACTGTCGAGAACTTAGCAATTCTCGAACAGTTAATGCATTTAAGGATTTAGTTACTAGTTACAAGTCGGACATTTTATTTTTGATGGAAACAAAAACTCTTAGTTCTCGTATGAAAATTTTCATAGTTTTTTACATTTTGATGGTTGCTTCTCAATCAATAGACAAGAATTGGGAGGACTTTAGTTAATGTGGAAGAGTCATATGTCTGTTTCTGTGATTGGCTTTTTTTCAAATTTTATTGATTCGATTGTTTCGCAAGGTAATGTCCAATGGAGGTTTACTGGTTATTATGGGTTTCCGGAATCGCAACGATGACGTCAATCTTGCAACCTTATTCGAGCTTTATCTCGTAGAAGCTCTCTTCCGTGGCTTTGTTCAGGAAAATTTAATGATTTATGCTCGAGAGATGAGAAAGAAGGAGGAGCAACTTTACCAAATTATCTTATGCAGGGGTTTAGACAAGCACTTGAGGATAATAATCTTGTTCAAATACCCACTATTGGCTCTTTCTTCACATGGGAGAAGGGCAGGGAGTCGAATAATCTGGTTAGAGAGAAGCTTGACAGAGCCCTTACTACTGAGGACTAGGCTCGTAAATTCACTAATGTTGTCTGCTCAGTTATTCATGTTCCTAGATCGGATCACAAACCATTGGTGATTAATACAGCTTCTAAGGATAATAGGGGAGATAGAAGGAGATTTTGATTTGATAATGCATGGTTATGTGATAAGGGTCTTGCTGAGGTTGTTAAAGGAGCTTGAGTTAATTATATACCACGCAACCTTTTGATGAAACGTGATGATTTAGTTTCTGCTCTTTCGTTGTGGGGTAGGGGCAGAAATAGAGAGTTTTGGCAAAAGAAGAAGACTATACAGAGATTATTGGATAATGGAGCCAGTACTGTTTCTCACGCCTCTTTAAAGAAAGATTTGAATTGTCTCATTGAGCAGGAAGAAGCTAGACTTAAACAGCAGGCAAAATGCTTTTGGCTTAAAAATGAGGACCGAAATACAAAAATTTTTCATGCACAAATTAATGGTAGACGAAGAGTGAACCGTATTACTAAATTAAAGGAGTCGTTGGGTAGGGGTGAGCAGTATTCGGTTCAAACCGAAAAAACCGACCGAACCGAATCGATTTGAAAATTTGGTTCGATTTTTTATATATTTCGGTTCGGTTCGGTTTTAATTTCAAAAATTTTGGTTATTTCGGTTCGGTTTTGTTCAGAAAAAAACCGAAAAAACCGAACCGAACCGATTAGTGATAATAATATATTTTTTCAATAATATAGAGAAATTAAATCATATTAAAATTAAAATATTTTAATTAAATTTTAAAATATTAAAAATAAAGTGTAAAAAATAAAAAAATTATTAAAAATCGAAACCGATCAAACCGAACCGAATCGAACCGAATCAGACCGGTTCGGTTCGATTCGGTTTCTGACCAAAATCGGTTCGGTTCGGTTTTCATAAACACTAAAATTTTGGTTTTCGGTTCGGTTTTGAACCGAACCGACCGAATGCTCACCCCTATCGTTGGGTACTTGGATTGAGGATGGGCAGGAAATTAAAAATCATGTTCTGCATTATTTTCAGTCTATTTTTTATGGCGGTTCTGTGGATTGCGAACGGGTTTTTGAGTTGGTGCCGCCCTTGATTAGTGATGCCGACAATGCTGATCTTTGTGCTCCCTTTTCGAATGATGAATTTAGAGCTGCTCTTTTTCAAATGCATCCAAACAAGGCACCTGATTGGCACTTGATTGGCAATGATGTTTCCGATGGTTGTCGCCTACGACTTCAACAAGGTACTTTTCCTTCTTCTCTTACTGAAATATTGATTGTTTTGATCCCTAAAGTGGATAGCCCTGAAACTGTTTAAGACTTTCGTCCAATTGTGTTATGTAATGTGTTATATAAGATTGTGGCTAAAGTTTTGGCGAACAGATTTAAAAGGGTCTGATAACTCTGTTTCTCCCTGGGCTCCATATCTGATAGATCTGGTTCTCCCTCGTCCCCTATTATATGGATCTGATTCCTTTTTGGGCTCCCTTTTAGATCTGTCAAATGGATCTCCATGTTCTATTTGAGGAAAGGACCTGCAAAATAAGGGACAAACGGTCAGGGGTCCTTCGGGGATGCCCCGGCGGAGACCCTCTGACGTTTAAGTCAGGTTTCATGAATAAGAATAGTATATTTAGGCAAGAGTTGCAGAGAGAAAATAAAAATGGAGTTCAGGCAGGAGAAGAAAGAGAATAAGATACCCCCTTGCAAGAGAAGACCCCCCAATATATAGTGCTTCATGTCCTTGTCACTCAGGCCCGTACGTACGGGCGTGTCAGGCACCTGCTCCATGCGTAACGGCCATTTAATGCTCTCCAGAGCGCATGCGGGTAGGGCTGGTGAGTGATTGGGCCTACTCCCTTATGGGGCTTGTGCTCATATCTGATCCGGATCATCCTGGGTTGCCGGCCCAGGCTCGTGAAGTCGAGCCACCTCTCGAGTGTATGATCTGATGGGCTTTGGACCTGTGGCCTTCTTTTGGACCCGACCTTATTCCTGGGCTAGGAAAGATCTGGAGGTTATCAATTGCCCCTTTACCTCCTTAGCAGTTATTCCATGACTGGTGAGGGGGTAAATACTTAGGCTCCACTAATGACCGTGCAGCTCGAGAACGGCTCTTGTCAAAACGTCCTTTACTTGCCTTATTATATTTTTTTATCTCTTTACTTTGGTGTTTAAATGTATGGCGATCTGGAGATGTGTATTTGATGATGAATGATATTTCACCTCGGCCTGTGTCTCATCATTATTTTCTACTCACACTGTCTTCTGGTTTTGTCAACTTTACTTATATGAGTTCGGACGTCTTATCCCTCTGGATGTAAACTTTTGGCGATTAGTGCGGTCTGAGCTGTGTGCTCCACTAGGATATGGAGCTCGGCCTTTTGTCGTCTTCCTCTCCCAGGGGCATCTTTGCTAAGTATTTGTTTACTGTGAGCTAATCCAAGCTGTGAGCAGGGTCTCTTGCTTTCGTTTATCCTTTTGTATTTTTTTTGTATTTGCAGGCCTTTTCATGTAGGGTGCTCGGCTCTCTGGTATGTCTTCTATATTCAGCTTTATTCAGCTTGGCTGTTAACTTATTGTGAGTCCGTTCATACTGCGGATTAAGGAGCTCGGATTTTTGTTCTTTGCTTAGGCATTTACGCCTATAACTTGTGATGCTGCCTGTGTTACGGGCTCAGGAGTTCGGAATTTCGCCTTCCACACATTTGATGCCCCGAGCTCTTTTGTAAAGTCAGACTTGATTTCTTGCTTTCTTGTCGAGCCTTATACGGGCTATGTTTCAGTCTGACTGCTTGTTTGTTCGGCTTTAACTTTTTCTTTTATAGGCTCACAGCCCTGTTGGTGTAGACCTAGAGCCCCTCCAAGCTTCTGGGGAGATCGACCCTGGATTACAGAGGTCGGACTATCTGTTTTGGATTTGACCGTCTTGCCTTCTTGATTTTTTATCTGAGCGTTGGACTCTCGTGTATGTTTTTTGCCCCCGAGTATTTATGGGTTGTCTGCTCTCGAGCGTTTTGCAGGCTCTTTGTTGCCTGGACCTCTCTCTAGGCCAGCTGAGTTGGTTTAGTGCTAGCAGTCAATTCTCGAGGTCGGTGCCTCTTATGATTGCCCCTGATTCTCTGTTTGGCTTTGTATTTTGGTATGCAGTTAAGGTCTTCTATGGCTCAGTGAGGTCTTCTTTTGCCAGGACCTCAGTGAGGTCTTCTTTTGCCAGGACCTCACTGAGGTCTTATATGTCTCAGTGAGGTCTTCTTTTGCTAGGACCTCACTGAGGTCTTCTATGGCTCAGTGAGGTCTTCTTTTGCCAGGACCTTACTGAGGTCTTCTATGTCTCAGTGAGGTCTTCTTTTTCCAGGACCTCATTAAGGTCTTCTATAGCTCAGTGAGGTCTTCTTTTGCCAGGACCTTACTGAGGTCTTCTATGGCTCAGTGAGGTCTTCTTTGGCTCAGTGAGGTCTTTTTTTGCCAGGACCTCATTGAGGTCTTCTATAGCTCAGTGAGGTCTTCTTTTGCCAGGACCTTACTAAGGTCTTCTATGGCTCAGTGAGGTCTTCTTTTGCCAGGACCTCATTGAGGTCTTCTATAGCTCAGTGAGGTCTTCTTTTGCCAGGAGATCTTAGGGATCCTGGTCTTTGTTGCTCCTGGAGATCTTGGAGATCTTCGCCGGCCGTTTTTGTTTTATTTTCCCGGGAGTTCTAGGGGATCCCGGTCTTCATGCTCCGGGAGGTCTTTTAAGATCCTCACCGGTCGTTTTTGTTTTGTTTTCCCGGGAGTTCTAGGGGATCCCGGTCTTCGTGCTCCGGGAGGTCTTTTAAGATCCTCACCGGCCGTTTTTATTTTGTTTTCCCGGGAGTTATAGGGGATCTCGGTCTTCGTGCTCCGGGAGGTCTTTTAAGATCCTCACCGGCCGTTTTTATTTTGTTTTCCAGGGAGTTCTAGGGGATCCCGGTCTTCGTGCTCCGGGAGGTCTTTTAAGATCCTCACCGGCCGTTTTTATTTTGTTTTCCCAGGAGTTCTAGGGGATCCCGGTCTTCTTTGTTTTTCCGGGAGTTCTAGGGGATCCCGGTCTTCGTGCTCTAGGAGGTCTTTTAAGATCCTCATCGGTCGTTTTTACTCCGGGAGATCTTTGAGATCCGCCGGCCTTGTACCTCTGAGGTCTCTATGTCTCAGGGTCTTCACTGTCAGGAGATCTTGGGGATCCTGGACTTGTAATTCTGGGAGATCTTGGGGATCCCGGTCTTCTACCTCCAGGAGGTCTCTATGTCTCAAGGAGGTCTTCTAGCAAGATTCAGGATTTTTCTGCAAAATAAAAACTTGCACAGAGCGTATATAACGAGGATGCTCGTTGTTAATTCAATAATATTCATTAATAAATAATACGTTGCACGTGTCCCTTAACTTTATATTTCAATTTTCACTTTATAAAATATTGTGCTGGAACATGTAAAATATTGTAAAAGGTTTAAGTATTATTTACACTTTATAATTCTGTAACCAATAATGACTGCAAAGCGATAAATACAGTGAAAGCAGTGCAAAAAGCTCTCGATTTTGGCGTTGATCCAGTTGTAATGATTGATAATAATTAATTGCTTGCAGTAGAAGTGAATTGTGGTTAAACCAATTTTAGAAAATCATTTATAATGGCATTGTTGTAATATTTATAAAGGATTTGGGTACTTACCTCCCAATGGCTGAGATCCATGTGGCAGACTTTGTGTACCTTAAAGTAACTCATGTCGCCAGCTCCTAGTTATGCCCTTTCTTGCAGATGTTAGGCTTCACGTGTAACCTTGCATGTCTGGCGACTTGGCCGACCTGCCCAACCAGGCCGTCATGCTCTACTAAATTCCCCCCAGAATCAAGCCCTTCTAAATGAATGGCCCACTATAACAAAACGTTATCCCTCCGGATAAAACTTGGCTTAGAATCCACAAAGTCCATTTCCAGTCATAGCGCCCCCGTCAGGAAGGCGTGACCAGTAACCACCGTGATTTCACGCTCTTTTTCCAACTCTTGAGGTCCTAGCTCCCAGCAGATCTCTCTCTCCATTTCTTCTACTCTTTCTCGTGTTTTCTGAGTTGTCAAGCATCGACCACAAGCATGCATTTTGCTTCTCCGTCTTCAAGCTGGCCAACACGTATAACCCGAATCTCTCTTCGATTAATTTGGGCATCTGATAATTTTGTGTTGTCTCCCTGTCGCCCCGATGCTTTCCATCTGTCCTAAAATGCGAGTCCGACCTCAAACATGGCTTCGACCTCGATCATATCTAAGCTCGCACACGGGTCCGACCTCAACGAGCAATCTATCGCTGTGGTCGTCGGATTTGCCGAGTTCCTTTCTGTCTTGCTAAACACGGCTCCGACCTCCCTTTTTCTCACGGACTCCTCTTCTCTTTACTCCTCTTCTCTTTCTCTCGCCTTCTTCTTTCTTTTATATATATATATATATATATATACGGCCGACCTCAGAATTTCAACAAATACATATATTACTCACCCTTTTTTCCTTTTACAGAAAATATTCACCAGACTTCAAAGAAAAAATCAGCCGTAATAAAATCTAATAAATATTAAAATAAATTATCTGAAAGACCATCAAAATATTCTTTAGCACAATGAACCTTTCTTTTCAGCTGGGTTATCCGCTCAAACTTTCGTACCTTATGTGGATCTCAATGGGTGGATCTGGAAACTTTAGAGATAGTAAAATCTCTTTCGTTTCCCACAGACGGCGCCATTTTGATAACTCTGTTTCTCCCTAGGCTCCATATCTGATAGATCTGGTTCTCCCTCGTCCCCTATTATATGGATCTGATTCCTTTTTGGGCTCCCTTTTAGATCTGTCAAATGGATCTCCATGTTCTATTTGAGGAAAGGACCTGCAAAATAAGGGACAAACGGTCAGGGGTCCTCCGGAGATGCCCCGGCGGAGACCCTCCGACGTTTAAGTCAGGTTTCATGAATAAGAATAGTATATTTAGGCAAGAGTTGCAGAGAGAAAATAAAAATGGAGTTCAGGCAGGAGAAGAAAGAGAATAAGATACCCCCTTGCAAGAGAAGACCCCCCAGTATATAGTGCTTCTTGTCCTTGTCACTCAGGCCCGTACGTACGGGCGTGTCAGGCACCTGCTCCATGCGTAACGGCCATTTAATGCTCTCCAGAGCCCATGCGGGTAGGGCTGGTGAGTGATTGGGCCTACTCCCTTATGGGGCTTGTGCTCATATCAGATCCGGATCATCCTGGGTTGCCGGCCCAGGCTCGTGAAGTCGAGCCGCCTCTCGAGTGTATGATCTGATGGGCTTTGGACCTGTGGCCTTCTTTTGGACCCGACCTTATTCCTGGGCTAGGAAAGATCTGGAGGTTATCAGGGTCCTTCCTATGATTATCTCTGAGAATCAGTTTGTCTTTATTCCTCATCGATTGATTACCGATAATGTTATGGTTGCATTTGAAATGATACACAATATTAAAACTAATAAAGGCAGAAATAATGGTAATTGTGCACTTAAAATTGATATTTCTAAGGCTTATGATGTGGTAGAGTGGGAGTTTCTAAAAGGCATGCTGGAACGATTTGGTTTTTCTGCTCAATGGATTAGGTGGTTGACTACATGCTTTTCGGAAGTCTCTTACAATATCAATTTTAATGGTGATTGGATTGGTCCTATTGTGCCTGGTAGAGGTCTTCGACAGGGGAATCATATTTCTTCGTATCTCTATTTAGTGTGTACGGAAGGCTTATCGTTACTACTTAAAGATGTTAAATTTAGGGGCTGGTTGGAGGGCTGTAGGGTAGGTGCTAGATGCCCAAAGATCTCACATTTATTTTTTGCAAATGATTATCTGCTATTTTTTAATGCTAGACTGGATGAAGCATATAGTATTAAATCTATTATCAATACCTATGAGGTTGCTTCTGGACAAGTGGTGAACTTCAACAAATCTGGCATTTTCTTCAGTCCCAATTTGGTCTCCTCTGTAAGGTCTAATATCAGTAATATCCTGGATGTTCACTCACCATTGAGTCATAGTGCCTATCTAGGGTTACCTTCTCTTATTGGGAGGAATAAAAAAGCAATTTTTGGTTTTCTGAAAGAAAGAATGTGGAAGAGGATTAATTCATGGAGCAGCAGATTCCTATCTAGAGTAGGCAGAGAGGTTCTCATAAAATATGTGTTGCAGGCTATACCTGCATATTGTATGAATATTTTTTTGATTCCCATTACTATTTTGAATGAATTGTATAGAATGGTCAATGGCTTTTGGTGGGAGGTAAAAGAGAAGGGCGAAGAGGTATTAATTGGCTAGCGTGGGAGAAGATGTGTAGTAGAAAGAAGGATGGAGTATAGGGTTTCGGGACTTTAGGAGTTTTAATTTGTTTTTACTTGGCAAACAACTGTGGAGGTTCTTAACAAATCCTAATACTCTTTGTTATAGAGTGTTTAAAGTAAAGTACTTCCCAAATGGTGATTTATTTTTGGCCAATGTAAGTAATGGTGTTAGCTTTGTTTGGAAAAGTGTGATGGCATCAAGGGAGTTGATTCGAAGGGGTACAAGGTGGAGGGTGGGTAATGGAGAGAAGATTTTAGTGGTTTCAGCTCCCTGGATTCCTAAGGAGGATACCTTTTTTGCAGATGATAGCCCCGATTTTATTGAACCGCATTTGCATGTTTATGATCTTTTTGAAGGTAATGGGAGGGTTTGAAACATTGCACTTTTAATGGTTTTTCTTCAATAGATATAAGGGCTATTATTAGTATTCCTATTAGTATCACCAATAAGGAAAATTCCTTCTTGTGACACTTCAATAAAAGAGGTGTGTACACGGTGAAATCCACATACTTTGTGTGTATGGACTTGCTAGAAAGATTATCTTTTAATGTGGGGGATGAGTTGTGGACTAGTTTGTGGAATGTTTCGGTCCCTCCAAAAGTGAAGGATTTTTGTTGGAGAGCTTGTAGAAATATATTGCCTATAAAGGACAACTTAAGACAAAATGGTGTGGATGTGGATGTTAGATGTTCTTTGTGCCATAAAGATGAAAGTGTCAATCATATTTTGTTGCTGTGTCCAAGGAAGTTTGGAGGTTAGGGGAAGTGGGAGATTTGCAGCCTAATGATAACTTTTTTTAATTTTTTACTGCAGATCTTGAAGTCCCAAGATAAGGTTTGAAAAACTTTTGTAATAGTCTGTGTATGGAGATTATGGTCAGTAAGGAACTCATTATTATGTAACCCATTATTATGGAACCATATGCAAAATTCAGTAACTCACCTTATGGAAGACGTCATGCACCATACTTTGGATTAGAAAGCTGCTCAACGTGCTGGTGTTTTGCATGGAAATACCACTGCTACTTTATATCAGGACAGGAACTTGTTTTATTCCTCCAACCCTGCTCGTGATCTTGAAGCCATTACTCTCCAAATTTGTGCGTCATCTCCAAACTTGGATAATTTCAGTTGATTTTGTCAAGTTGATAGGGTTTTATTTCAAGGTTACGATTTTATTGGTTACGATTTTATTATGGAAAACTCTGAGAGTATATTTCAACGTGGTGTTTCTGGTTTCTCAGAAGGTAATGGTACGCCGGTAATTGTTGAAACTTTAGCTCTCCGTCATTGTTTGCTCTTTGCGACAGAATTTTTGCCTTTTAATAGCTGCATTTTTATGTACTGTTTGTAGGTGGTTCAAGTTCTTCAGTCTCTACATTTAGACATTTTTGAACTGGATTTGATTTTGAATGATTGTAAATCTTTGTTAGACTCTAGAACTGATATTTCTGTTAGATGGGTTTATCGTCATGCCATTCTGAGTCCTCATACTTTGGCTAGAGAATTTATTAGGCATGATCGTCTCTCTATTTGGAATGATATCCCTATTTGTTTGATGAAATTTTATTAATACAACCAGTAGTTTTACTTTAAAAAAATATAATATAAATAATTCTTATTATTATTATTATTAAATTATTTATATTTTTTTAATTTTTATTATTAATATTGTCTGCATCATAATTTTTTAATAGTGATCTACAAACTAAAAAAATATATTAAATGAATTAAATTAACAATCTCTATATTTAAGTCAACATTGCGTATTCAATAAATATATAATATATTAACTAAAATTATAATAATTATATTTAAATTTAAATTAATAACAGTTGTTACTAATCGATTTTTTAACTCATTATTACTGATTGACTTTCAACTCAGTGTTACTGAAATTATTATTAAATTTAATAAATTTCGAGTTTGAACTATGGTCTGACCATACATGTATTTGACCGTATATAAGAGTTTTTTTTAGATTTTTTTATTTATGAATATATTTAATTTATTTATAAACAGAATACATTCTTAATAATTTATTTATAAATAATTTTTTTTTAAAAAGGCTCTAGATGGACCCAGGCCCTATCATTAATACAGCCCAAAGGTTTATAAAATTCTCTTCGGCCCCCACTAAATAATGCGATTTTGCAAACAGCTTCACTGCTGATTTTTAAGAGAGCCGTTCAAACTATTCTTTTCCCTCAAAATAAGATAGGACTGAAAATCAAAACAAAAATAAAAAATAAAAATAGTTATAGTTTCTGTTTTGAAATTTCCACTTTATATTAGTTTAATGTAATTTAAGGCTCCATTTGTTCATTTGTTAGAAAATATTTTTTTGTGAAAATGTTTCCAACAATATAATTTATTTTATATTATTTAATTTTAATTTAAAAAATAAAATTTATTAATAAATTTATATATTATTATGTTATGAATTATTACTTCATTAATGTTTACTAAAACAATAAATATTATTAAACAGAGTCTTATTAAGCTTTGATTCTTTGATTGATTTTCTTATTACAAGAGGAGATAAAAGAGGACAAAGAAAAAAAGTGAGGGGACAAAAGGGTGAATCCATGATAGTTAGTAACCAAAATTCATGTTGTCTGACTATGAGCCACCAACTTTAGTGACCAAAGCCTAAGGGCTGAGGAGACACAAACACACATTGATCACCGAAAGTTATCTGAAACTGTACTAACATTACAATAATTGGATCCATTTCCCCTGAATTTTGGCTGATTAACAATTTCAGTATGCGTTCAAACCGGTAAACAATCAAATTAAATTAAACCAAATCAAACCCCGTCAAGACAAAAACATTCTTAATTAATATCTTCACATCAATCACTCGCACCCACATCATCACAGTGACACCAAATATTGGAGCCTTGTTGCACAAGTGGTTCAATGTGCAGTTTACATCACACAAAGAAAAAAGAAAAAATATATATATATTGAATTTTCTTAGTAATGAACACCGAACCTGAAGCAACACCAAACAACGAAAATTAATACCGGTTCAAGACCCATTACGTCTCGCTCAAGCGGATCGGCCTCACACTGCGAATTTCAGTTCGATAGTATGAAGCAGGTTGGACAGACCCCGCGAATAGACACATATAAGAAAGTCCAATCGGATGACATGACAAGAGATAGGGAAGCAAATTCAGTCACCTTGCAGCTCTGCCCGCATGCTCGTCAGAGAAAATTAAATGGCAGTCTGACGTGAAGAGAAGCTCTGACACATCCTACGTACGAATTTGAGTGACAGAGACAGGTGACACTATAGCAGAGAGACATTTATACATTACTAGCGGACAAAAATAAAAGGGATAAAAGGGATAAACGTCTTCTTCTCCATCCAAACTTACAGAATCACAATAAATTTTACCGTTTGAATTTCAAAATATCACTCGGTAAATTATCAATGTCCACATAAATTGTAAATATTTCTATTTGCTTGAGATTTTTGAAAATTTTATAAACATTCATTTTTGACCCATTATATTGGCTCTAATTAGAATTTAAATTCTAAATGTTTTGATTCTGAAAATAATTTTAGTATCAATGGAGATTTTGTTGTCGTGGTTCTCTATTTCTCTAAATCTGGGAGGATATTTCATATATATGGAGCTTTTCTCAAACTCCAATTATATGGTTTTGCAACTTTATGCCTCCACAAATAGGTGATGACATGATTTTTGGGCATATGATGAGCTTGAGTGGGCTAACACTATTAATTTGTGTTTTAAAATCTAGACTCTCTAGACTGCCTCACTTGTGTGTGTGGTGGGGTTCTTAATAGGGACCCACACAATGGGCATCTCTCCTTTCCACCCAAGGGCCCTTGTCAAGTTGCATGCACAGTGCTTAAGAAAAGAATAGGATCTCTCTCTCATTTGCCTTTCTTCACCCAAAGCATCATAGAATTCTTTTTTATTTTTTTTTTTATAAGAAATGGTTGTTGATGAAATGACCTCTCACCAAGCAATCTCTCCTCCATCCCCTGCCCAATCCCATCCCCCACTTTTTTTTCCCTTTCTTTTCAGTTTTTCAGAATATATTATAAAATATAAATTAAACCCACATGTAACAAACATTGTATAGTTAATAATAATAATAATAATAATAATAATAATAATAATAATAATAATAATAATAATAATAATAATTTATTATCAAACCAATCACATCACCTAAAATTATATATATGTTTTGAATTATGATTATTATTTATATTTGATCGTTTGAATTTAAAATTAAATTAAATTAAATAAATTTAAATTAAAATATTAATATTTATAAAAATAAAGTAAAATTAAATTAAATTAAAAAAATTAATATAAATTAAACTGATTTAATTCTATTCGATTCGATTGAATCAATTCAATCGATTGAATTTTTTAATAGATCTTTTATTTTTATATTTTATTTTTAATATTTTAAAATTTAATTAAAATATTTTAATTTTTATTAGAATTTAATTTACTTATATTATCAAAACCATATACCATTATTAATTAATTAATTCAATTTAATTTTAATAATTTTTTATTAAAATTAAATTAAATTAAAATAATTAAAATTTTAAAATAAAAATTTAATTAAAATTTTAAAATAAAAATTTAATTAAAATTTTAAATTAATTTCATTCCATTGATTATTTGAATTTAAACCGAATACTATACATTTATATTTACATTTTTTAAAAAAATATTAAACAAAACTCAATAAACTGAATCATAATTATGAATGCATAATATAAGGTAAACACTCCAAACATAAATATAATAAATTTACAATTAACTGATAAAAAAAATAAATTGAAAAATTAGTCATATTATTCTTTATTTTATAATAATTATATTTATTTCACAAAATAGAAGATAAGACATTTACATTTTAATGTCTCATAATTTTTAAGATTTTTTTTTTTTTTTTTTTTTTTGTAAAAGAATGAAAATATTCCCAATTTCCATTAATGTAGACGTAGGAATAGAGAGAGAAAGCAAGTGTGAGTGGTGATGGGATTGCACTCAAATATGCTCTTTGACTACGTCTTTCCTATCAACTTTGACCAAACAATAATAAAGATCAATAATTTTGTTTAATTAACGTAACCTTATTTTTTACCCTTAATTAGGAAATTTCAAACGCTCCATTTATTTCACGAACATATTTTTTTAAAGAAAAATATTTTTTTATATATTTTAATATTTAAAATACTAAAAAATTTTAATCAATAAAAATATTTTTTTGATTTATTTTTTGAAAAAATCTCAGCTGCCAAGTTCCCAAATTAACCCACTTAATGAAAATAATTAATAGTGTTTCCATGTCTTAATTAGGTTCACAGACAAAATAGTCCCCACATTAAAATTAACTAATGCTTAGTTAATTAACAGCCCCCACAATCTTTATTTGCTATATTATTGTGCTTCTTTTGAGATTAAATTAAATGATAGCTTGCCTCTTTAACTTCCTTTGGATAATTAATAATATATTTTTTTATCTAGGTGAGCGGTATTCGGTTCAAATCGAAAAAATCGATCGAGTCGAATTGATTTAAAATTTTGATTCGATTTTTTATATATTTTGGTTCGGTTCGGTTTTGATCAGAAAAAAATTAAAAAAATCGAACCGAACCGATTAGTGATAATAATATATTTTTTCAATAATACAGAGAAATTAAATCATATTAAAATTAAAATATTTTAATTAAATTTTAAATATTAAAAATAAAGTGTAAAAAATAAAAAAATTATTAAAAATCGAAACTGATCAAATCGAATCGAACCGAACTGAATCAGACCGGTTCTGTTCGATTCGGTTTCTGATCAAAATCAGTTCGGTTCGATTTTTATAAATACTAAAATTTTGATTTTCGGTTTATTCGGTTCGGTTCGATTTTGAACCGAACCGACCGAATGCTTACCTCTACCGACTCTAATTTGTTTCAATAGCAAAAGCTCTAAGTTCGAGTCCCACTTTCTATTCATTCCATACAAAAAAAAAATTCATTTGTAATTGCAATTTTAGAAGGCATATTAGAATAATGCATGTTTTTAACTTTTTATTGCCATTAGCTAGGTTCATGTTTCTGGAGGAACATTAATTATTCTATATGTATTATTCTCTAATTATTTATGGTTTATTTTTTTATTAAAAAAATATAAAGGTGTGAAAATATAAATATCTATATTAATTAATATTTATATTTGATATTACTAAAATTATTCTCAATATAATATATAATCTTTAAAAAAGATAAATGAATTGATTAGAATTTAAAAACAATCACAGTGACGCTTTAAGTTATAAATATATTTTCCGTAAATGAGTAAAATAATACACGAGAATATTTAAAATAAGTGGTAGAATTCGTATGTCTTAAATTAATGTTGTGATTTTCTTTTATACCGTAATAAGAATAGAGTAATTAATAATTTTTTTATATTGTAACAAAAATATTTTGTTATCAATTATGAAAATAAATTAAATATTGAAACAAAAAATTTAATTTAGTTGCTTTTTTATTATTTTCATATTTTAAAATTAAAAAATATACATATTTTTTAATATTAAAAAATATCTTAAAAAATTGAAATTCTACATTATTTATTGGAATTTATTTAAATTATTTTTTTAATTGGTAAAATATGATAATAGATTAATGCTACCGGCCTCTGATGAGAGTGGCAGAGGAGAAGGATGGGGAGAGGATAGGGTAGGGTCTTTGGCAAAGAGGTGTACGAGTAATTTTGTAATTTAGTAATACTCTCTATTTTTTTACGGATTATTCTACTAACAGACTAATATAATATTTAACACAAATAATTAATAGTTTTATTATGAAGTTAAAAGAGATATTTTAATTAAAGTTTAAAAATTATAAAATTTTAATAAATAATTTTATTTAAATTCAAAAATTTCATAGTAATTTTTTATAAGTCCATTAAAAATGAGTGTTGGCCTATTTCGACTTTCTTAAAACCTTCGGTAGCTCAGATCAATTCTTTGCTCTGCAGTTTTTGCACTTTTTTTTTCATTTGCCTGACCAATCTCTCCTCCATAACGCCTAAGCTATCATCCAGAAAGGAAATAGCAAATTTTCTTCGCTTATTAGACACAGAGCTCAAGAGAAATTAAAAAAAAAAAAAAAAATACAACATCTCAATCAATCACCACATTCAAGTAACAAGCAATATTTTCCTCTTAAAAAAATTTGAAACAACATATTTGATTCTCCCGTTTAGAATTAACTGATAATAGTAACTAATCCAAATTAAAATTTATTAAAAAATTAAATTTATCCCCAACTTATTTCTGAATTATCATTCAAATATTAAACAAAATTTATTTTTTTAATTTTAATTTAAAAAATAAAATTTATTAATAAATTTATATATAAATATCTTAATTTTTAGGTGTAAAAAATTACTTACTTTTTTTATCAGAAAAATATTTTTTATAAATTAAATTTTATGAGTGTTCTAAACGTCAGAAAATATAAAAAATATTTTTTTTTTCTGAAATAAATGGAATTTTAATAATAATTTTAAAGTAAATTTAGATAAATAAATGAAATTTGATATTTTAAAGTAAATTTAGATAAATAATCATTAAAATTTAAGGGTTTAATGAACTTCGATTAAAATTATTGACTTATTTGACGATGAAATTAAAGTTATGGATCATTTTGAGTTTTTGGCCTTTTATAGATTCATTAGAATTTTAATTTATTATTTTTTTATGTCGTTAATTATTGCCGTTAATTTTGGATTTATTTAATTTAATTTAAAAATTGAAGAGTTTGCTTGACTATAAACTCTTTTTTTAAGCCAAAATGATTAGTAAGCCTTTTTAATTTTTTTCTCTTTTATTTAGTCTTGAATTTTTATGTAATTTATATTGTTTAAAGCGAGAAAAATTAAATTAAATTATTGTGGAGTAATATTTTAGAAATTTAATTATTTTATTTTAAATTTGATGGGCAAAATTTTGATGAGTTATAATAATCTATATATTATTACTATAATTTGAAAAAATAATAATTGTGAGACAAAAATTATGACATCGAGAAAATATATTCTAAATTAATTTTAGAATTGTAATTTAATTTATCAAAATAATATTTATTTTTATGTTATTTTTAAATGATAAAAATTATTTTTATTTATTAAAAATTAATATAACGTGTATTATTTTAATTCAAATTAAACCATGGTAGTCCAAAAATAAAAAACCTACAAAAACATAGTATGCTTTTAAACTTTTTCCAACTTTTTAAATGTAGAGTAACAAAATAGTTAATTTTCTAAAATACAAATACGAGGACCAAACGAAGAAAAGCTATCAAAGCAAAAGAGAGAGAGGCATTTTCGCAAAGACCTTCCACATTGGTTAATGGTTACTCGAGCTGCCAACAAAATAAGTAGAGTTTGGTAATTTTGCTAAGTTGAACGCTCATACAGAAGAGAGAGAGAGAGAGAGAGAGAGAGAGATCCATTCTCCATCCCCCACACAAAAGGTGGTGGGAAAAAAGTTCTTTTTGTACACACTGCGATGATGGTGATGATGATGCCTGCAATCTCCAACAGCAACACCAATACAACATTTTTTCAATTCCTCTCTCTCTCTATCTCTCTCTCTCTCTATTGTTCCCCTCTTCTCTTCGTCTCTCTCTCTCTCTCTCTGTGTTCTCTTTCTTTTTTGTTTTCTCTTCTTTACTCATAACCATGACCAGTCTCTGCTCACTTCCCAATCACATCCTCTGCAATTATAGTGACAACCCATGCTAGACACATAGAGCCACAAACCAAAAACAAACTCGCTATGGAGAACAAGTGTGGCTGTTGGGCTCTTCTAAAACGGGGACTTACAGGTGCCTGCAAATCTTCTGCCTCTAAAGACTCTGCTAACACTATCCCTCGTACTAGTCTTGTTTATGATGCAGGTATCTATGTCCTTCTTTTGTTGCTTGTTTCAATTTCTCATTACAAGTTTACCCTTTTATTCTCTTATTTTGATTCAAGTTTTCTGCCAAAAATGCTCCATGTGTAAGGTTCTCCTCTGTTTTTGTTCTGTGATATTGATTTTTACTGCTTTTTTTTGCAATCTATTGAATGGTTTTAACATGGGCTATGTGATTAAGATTCGGAACTGGTTCAAATTCAGCTCCTTTATCCAGTTTTATTAGACTCTGAGCTTGACATAATCTGGGAAGCTTTTTGGATGGCGTGAAATTATGGTAAAGTTGGCATGTGGGAACAGATCTCGAACTGGGGTTTTGCTAATGTTTCCACAGACATCAGCTTCCTTAGTTGCAGGCACTGGGAAATGCAATTTGTTCATTTAACTCATAAGATCATCACAGTTGAAATCTTAGCTTAAACTTTTTCCTTTTTTTATTCACAAGATAGACTTGATTGTTGTTTTCTTTCTTTTGTTTTTGCCCCTTTCCATTTGGCTCAATCTGAACTTTTGTTTCAATGCTCTTTCTCAAGGCTCAAAACTAAGAAAAATTGTTAATAAAGCATGTAAATTATGTGTAAAAGAGTTGTGTGAAGTGTAGAAACTGACATTCAATTTCGTTGGTGCAGCTACTGAAACAAGATATCTAAATGCTAGCAATCGAGAGTTATGCCCTCCAAATGAAGCAAAATTATCTTCTGATAATCCTGATCCGCTATCAACAGATAACAAATCACCATGCCAGTTACTTCAGTTCACCTTTCAAGAACTAAAATCAGCAACTGGTAATTTTAGGCCTGATAGCATTCTTGGAGAGGGTGGATTTGGATATGTCTTCAAAGGATGGATAGAGGAGAATGGGACTGCACCAGCAAAACCAGGTTCAGGAATCACAGTTGCAGTGAAGAGTCTAAAGCCAGATGGTCTTCAAGGCCATAGAGAATGGGTGGTTAGTAAATATCTGTTCTTCTTGGGCCAGTAGATTGATGTTGGAGGATAGCATGGGTAAGATGATAAGAAGCAAGTAATTTAACATCATGGCACTTTTGCTATGTTGCAGGCTGAAGTAGATTTTCTTGGACAGCTTCACCATCCTAATCTTGTTAAGCTTATTGGATACTGCATTGAGGATGATCAACGGCTGCTTGTTTATGAATTTATGACACGGGGAAGTCTTGAAAATCATCTTTTCAGAAGTGAGTTTTAGAGATTTACTTGCCTTTTTACAAGCTAGATCACTTAAACTATGCTTTCTATTTCAGGATCCTTCATCAATATGACCAGTACTCACTAGAAATTTTCAGTTTTTTTATTGTTTGATCTTTCTCTGAATTCACATCTCTCTTTTATTTCTTCCATTTGCTTAACCAGAAAGGTTTCCATTTTCATAAATTTAGACTATATGCTCTATTGGTTTGTTGCAAGATTATACATCATCTGTGAACTTTATTGATGAAAGAATGCTATTTCTGCATATTTCTGTCAGGTCGATTATAATTTTATTTTCAGGAACTTTTTTGACTCACCTAATCAGAATGGATGAAGTTCAAAATGTAGAAAAAGTTGTCCTTTTTTCCATTTTACATTATTTTATATATTTGCTTCAAGATGAAGAATCTACCCTTTTGGAACACTTCAATAACTTTCCTTTTGATTAAAGTTTTAATTTCATGTTTGTACAACTTTAAGATGTATAATGTTTTGATGCAAGTACTTTGTTTCCTTTAACTTTTGAAGGGACAATACCTCTTCCATGGTCCAACAGGATCATGATTGCACTTGGGGCAGCAAAAGGATTGGCCTTTCTTCATGGTGGTCCAGAACCAGTAATTTACAGAGATTTTAAGACATCAAACATCTTACTCGATTCGGTACGTCATAATTGATATTAGTGGTTGATAGTGTTTGAATACTTTTCTTTAATTGAATCCTAATACAAAGATTTATTTAACAGGAATATAATGCAAAGCTTTCAGATTTTGGTCTAGCAAAAGCTGGGCCTCAAGGTGACAAAACTCATGTTTCTACCAGGGTGGTCGGAACATATGGTTATGCTGCGCCAGAATATGTAATGACAGGTACGAGTTGGAGTATATGGTTTGAACTCCCAGAAACCTCTTTAAAACTCATATAAATCCTTGATTAATTGAAGCATTTCAGTCAACCAGACCACAAAAATTTATGTAGCCTGCACCCCCCACTATACATTTCCTTCTATGTCCAATGTTTTGGATATGAACTTTCCATATGAAACTCAGGATCTACTGGTTTGGTAATAACAGGATGTGAGGGACGACCGAGTGATTGTGAAAGTTCTAAATTTTATATCACTTATAGTGGTAAATAAATGTCACATATCATTTTAAGTTTATCAAACCAGAAGGTTCATATTTATCCAGGGCATTGATGTTCTCCTTAAGAGCTTTTTGGCTAGTCCTGTGCTACTTAGGACTCTTTCTTCATCCGGTCTAGCTCCTTTTGAACATATTCTAGAAGCCTAGGACTTAGCATATTGTGATAGATTGGTTGTGTATCTAACAATTGTACAATTTTGGCTTCTTTCCCAGGACACTTGACATCTAAGAGTGATGTTTACAGCTTCGGTGTTGTGCTGCTTGAGATTCTGACAGGCAGAAGATCAATGGACAAGAAGCGCCCTAGTGGTGAACAAAATCTAGTAGCATGGGCTCGGCCTTATTTAGCTGACAAGCGAAAGCTGTACCAGCTAGCGGATCCCAGGTTGGAGCTGCATTACTCTCTTAAAGGGGTCCAGAAAGTTTCTCAATTAGCTTATAACTGCCTCAATAGGGATCCAAAATCCCGCCCTACAATGGATGAAGTTGTGAAAGCTCTCATACCATTGCAAGATCTAAATGATCTCGCCATCTTATCTTACCATTCTCGTTTGTCTCAACAAGCAAGGCGCAAGAAGAAATATGAAGGAACTCAGCAGCACACAAATGCCGCATCTAAAAGCATCAGAGATTCACCCTTGAATACCGGCAAGCAGCGTTGTAGATGATGGACGGGCAACTGTAAAACAAAAGCAAAGGTTTGTATGTCCACCTTTGTGCATTGGTACGTGGAGATTATTTCGAGCTTGTGGTAGAACTTTTGGTTGATTTAAGATTTGCGTAAGCCAGAAAGGACTTAGAAGAGGAAAGGTAAAATCAGTTTCTATGAAACCTTACACTAGAAAGCTAACCATCAACGTGTACCTTCCTTGAGATTTGCCTCTGTTTGTAATTGAGATACATCTTGTAATTAGATAAAAACCTTCCATTTCTAAGATTGCTTTATGCATCTACCTGAATGTAATTGCTTCGAGTTTTTGGAATCCCATCATGTTTTTTCTTCTTCCAAGTAGTTTTGTCAGGACAGTATGTTTCCATGATTGATTCATCTCCTAGAACCAAAAACATCCTAGTTTTATCCGTTTAGCCTTGATTTATGGGAAGCCATCGCGACCGAGAACGTTTATGGATATTTTATGGGTTACACGATTAATGTTTAACATGAACAGAAAGGAGGCGATTGTCTTGGTTGGCTATAGAATCTCAGTATCTATACAAGTCATGTCCAAACAAGCCACTTCCAGCAAAATTAGAACATATACTATGGACAAAGATGCAAAGAATATTTATAGTGCAGAGAAATCTTTGACAATATGCACTTTATTATTTGCTGTATTTTATATCTCATTAAAACTAGAATCTCATCCAACTTTAACTTATTCTGCAAATCATTCCTCTAAAGGGCAAAGTAAAGTTTTCTCATGACATATGTATTTCATCACAGATTGCATTTTTTTTTTTTATCGCTATCATATTAGAATCTGACCTTAGTTTTAGCTTAAAACGCAAACCATTTCCGAAAATGAAGAGGTAAAATTCCCTTGTCGCGTGAGCTTTCTGGATGCCTATGCCTATTGCAGCAGAGCTTTTTTTCAAGAATATGCTTGCCTTGAGAAAAGGCTAAATTGTCCATCCTCCCAATGTAGCTCTCTTTCATTTTTCAAGTAAAAATTGAATATCCATCATGGTAAAATAGTGAAATTTATATGTGATCTATCATTATCTATATTTATAATAAAATAGTTCTATTATAAAATTTAGAAAACAATCTAAAAAAAATCCTATACTTATACTCATTTTTCATTTCAGGATTCATAATTCAATTTGTGTTAAAATAGTATCTCATAGTAGTATTGTGTTGTTAGAAAATAACTATAATTTTTATAATGATATCAAAAAATATATAAAATTATTAATTAAAAGAGAAAAATAAAAAGGCATAATTATATTTCACTTATTTTTATTTTCAATTTCGTATATATAATTAAATTTGTATTAAAATAGTACTTCTTAATTTGATTTTGACAACAACAATTCTAATAGCATTTAAAAATTATCATTCCGATACTATAAAATGTTATTTTATTACAAATTAAATCATAAATTCTAAAATAAAATATCGGTATTAAGCTTTTGTACTTTTCCTTAAAATTTATCATTTTCAATGTACCATATTTCAAACAAGTGATTGTCTATGAATCAGCATATTACATATTATAATTTCTTTTTTTGATAAAGGCTTATATAAATGATTGGATCGTTGCTTTTCACTATTAACATTTTAAATGTAAGTCTAATATAAGTTCATAATTAATTCTAACCGATATAATTTAAATATTTAAAAAATTATATCTAACCATAATTATTAGCATATAAAATTACTAATAAGAGTATATATTAATTTATTATATTAGTAAAATAAATATAAAAATATTAATTTAATATACAATACATGCAAAAAATTTTATTCACAAGTATAATTTTTATCATATAATAATAAATATTATAAGTAGTTTAATTATTATTTATAGTATTTTTAATTAATGTATTATATATTGTAATTTTAAATAATTTATTGATATAAAATTTTAATTATATCTATAAATTATTTGGTGCGTTGAACTGCTAAACCAAACGCCCAGTAATAGATTATATTTAGTAATTCTGAGTTGGATGTACTGTTATATTACTAATGTGGTTATCAATTTTGTTATTAAAAGTTTATTGCAGAACACTCCACAGAGCATATTCATCTTGTTTTATGATTATGGGTTGAGATGGTAGCAAAATTATTGGACCATAAATATCAATTCATATCAGCAAATCAAATTCCAAACACAGGCAAATTTGTTTCCTCCATAGCTATCTGGATTCTGGAAATTAGAGGATGTTTATAAAATTGTTGAAAAAACAGAATCTTTCATTTTAATACAGAACTGGATCAAATCCCAGAAAGATAATATAGCTGAAAACAACATATGTATTATGAGCTTATCCTTCTCAAGAATTGTCCAGAAAAAGACTTGGTCCCCTGTAGGCATGCATTGGCACTTAAACTTTCTTGTCTCCTGTAACATGTGTTGTCTTCAACATCAGCAGATTATTAAGAGGATGATTCAAGTCCAATTTCCATTACCTGCATATGCAAGAAATATACATAACTGCAAGTGATTTGTACTATATTAATCACTTGAAGCCTTTTATTAGTCATTTGCAATCATGGAGTACTGTCCACAACCATCATATTGTTCCTTTGCTTGTCGGTTGGCTTCAGTACAGTTTGTTATTGTTAAATCCCTGATGAAATAAAGCTGCGTGAACCAGAAAATAAATTATTAGCTTAATGCAAGAAATGAGTGGGAGATTGACACTGAAATACTACATCCGATCTAAAACCTTAACACAATGAGTTTAGGATCTTTCCTACTTATGTCTTTTACTGGTCCCTTCATTTTTCGATGCAAAAAATTCTAACACTTGCATACCAGATTGGAGGCATAAGCAAAGCACAGGGAAAAAATTAACATAGATGCGATACAAGGATCACCTTGCACCTTGTTTTCAGGATTAGTTTTGTCTCCAACCAACAATGAAATGATTTCAGGTTATCAATAATAGATGAATGCTTCATTATAAAAAAAACTCACTTGATCACCATCCTTGATGCCTAAAGATCGAATATATGTATTGTCATCCACTAGCTTTTGATCTCCATAACATAAGCAAAATTGGCTCCATACATGTGACCTGAATATATAAATACCAATATTAAAAGAGTTAATCGCCAAAATTTTTGATTTTGTTATGATTATACTTTATACTTTTCTTTTATCAATTAAAATTTGATTTTCAAAATTGTTTTAAATGCATTCAACTGTTACTTGTATAATTAAAAAATTATTAAAATTACTACGTCATTCATCATACAAATAGTATGATTGAAAACTTACAAAAATTATCAAGTTACTTTTTTCACTATCAAATGTTATATTTAAAAATTACTGTGTATATTATTATTTAATTTTTTTTAATTTTATCAATAATTTTATAATAATAATTTATTTGATCTTATTTTGACTAAAAATCATTATCAAAAGATTTTTTTTACTCTGTCTAATATTTAGTATTTTTTTTAGTATTTTTAATAGCTTATTAAATATATTAGTTATGAAGTATTAAAAAATAGTTTAAAATAATATTTAATGTGATTCAGTTTAAAAATATCAAAAATAATAAAATAATTTTTTAAGATATTTATTTTAAAATTATTCTTTTAACTATCAATTATAATGTTAATCCTCTATTTTTTCTAAATTATACTAATATTTAGTGTGAGTTTCAAAAAATTAATAATATATGAATTAAATATTTAATTAATTGTCTAGTTTAACTTAATTAAATGGTTTAAAAAAATATGTAATTCATATGACATTATAGATTTAGTTTCCATTCCTCTATCTCTTAAAAAAATTATTAATAAAATAGATAATTATAAAAAAAAATTTATATTTTTAATTTTGTTACAATTTTACTCTAAAATTTTAAATTATTATCAATTTTATATAGTTTGCCACTGGTATTGATCGTGGCAGGTGGTGGCATGACAATTCCATTAATTTTTAACTAAAGTACAATTTTAACAAAATTAAAAGTATAAGTCATTAACTCATATCAAAATAGATAATCAAAAGCAAAATCCTTCTTATTTTCTTTACTTATCTGTGCTTATTACCTATATAAATAATTAATTAGCAAACATAGTAGGAAATAATTGAATGTTGGGATGATTTAAATATAATTGTAATTAAGAGAAAAGATTTTCCCATAGATCTCATAATTTGCATCATTTTCACAACTACCAAAAAAAAAAGAGTAATTTCAAGGCATATATATCATACAGAGTCTCTCTGAAATCCTTGCAACACAGATTTTTTAAGTATAGAAGAAGAAGAAAATTAAAAAAAAAAATCAAAAGAAATTAAATCATTCAGCAGATATATATATACCATGAGATATTGTGATGAGAATTATCATCCTCTGTTGAATAGCTGAAAACATCCTCCACTGCTTTCTTAAGCTCCCCTACGCTGGCCATCATTGAAACTTCCACCTCTATCAACACCCAGGAAAAGAAAAAAAAACATTTCAATAATTTCATCTAAAACAGCTAAAATTCTAGAAGCACATGAACCCACAAATTAAAAATCGAAAACAAAGCATAAAAATTTACCAAAATAAGAACCATTCAATCTGAGAATAGAAAGCCTGAAGTGATTTTGAGGTAGCCTTCCATATGCAAAGGATGTGAAGGTAGAGAAGGAACGGCAAAGAATAGACATTCTCGTGAGCGAGCTAATCTCTGTATACCACAAAACCCTAGCCCTGTATCACTTATGACCTTGAGAATTAGAATTTAATAACAAAAAGAAGAAATTAACACTGGGTAATATAAATATTTAATAAATGCCAATCAGATGAGTTCGTTCTTACTTTTTGGATATGGAAGAGAGTTTGTAAACTTGAAATATTAGAAACAAACTCTTCCAGCAATAAGTTAGGGTTAGGGTTAGGGTTTCTGTTAGAATGCGCGTAGCTCAAAATGGTCTACGAGGGATTTCACAACGGTTAGAGACTTTCTGTTTTCAGTGGGTGGCTTGCCTTGCAAGGCGGAGAAATGTACATGGTCAGCGGAAGACTTTAAATGAACAAAAACTGCGTCGTTTGGGATAGATAATATATATATACAATATATATAAACAATGACAACAAATTCATGGCTTTTTGAATCTTTGATTTATTATTTTGGTAGGCTCTTTCAGGCCCTTATGAAAAATCAGAATGGTGATCGTCAATTATCTTAAGCTACTTTTAAATTATTATTTAAAAAAATTAATAATTTTATAATAATAAATAAAGAGATCCAAAGAATATTCACATTGTCACGAAAGATTAAACAAAATGATTATTTTGTTAAATATTGTAAAAACCATATTCAACTTTCTCTTTATCTCTCAATTGCTGCTGACATTCCCCCGACGAGTATTTTTCGTGTCACATCCTCGAATTCGATCCAAGAAAAGGGAGTGCTAGTAGCTAACGGATTGTGCTGGAATTCTTGGTTCAGCTTGGTTAGAAAGCATCAAGTGAGAAAAGGTCTTTACTAAATAAGGCTGGTTTTTTGAAAATAAAATTAGTCAATGATATATCTCTATGAATTCGTACATAAAGCAGTTGCAGCTCCGATGATCTCACTTTTTTGAAGTGAAATTCCTTATCGCTTAAGTAATGCGTGAACTCTATCTCTCTTTCTTATTTTATTTCTCAAAATCTCATATTTATATATCTCAATCTTTAAATAGTGTTCAGAAATGTGATTATTAACCGTCAAACAAATGTGTTTAAGGAGTTGTAATCTACAGTTGCCTAAAAATATCAATTATCACAATTTTTTTTTTTACAAACTCAATTTACTTTATTATATTGTCTTTAAATTTGCATATAGTGAAGTCGAAATTGATAATTTATATATTTAAGGGCTTTTATGACTCAAAATAATTAATCAGTGTTTAAACGAAGAGCTAAAAATTTAGATTTTCAAAAATAATAATAAATAAATTAATCGAGATGAGTAAAAAAATATAATAAAATTTTTTTTTTCATTTATTTTATTTAACACAATAAAATAATACTTAAAATATTAATATTAATCCAGTTGAAAAAGGTAATATGGATGATTCATCCAATTATGTTAAACATGTAGTCTATATTAATATTAAGAGCTTATTTATTTGCCATTAAAAAAAAATTAATGGGTAAATCATTAAAATCTTACTTTTTATCTTTAATCTTAGGGTTAATAAAAAGGTTGAAGAAAAGAAATGATATTTAAAAGATTATTGATGTAGAGATTTAATCAAATCTCATTAACCCCCATTTATGCTTTCAAATAAACTACCAAAAATGAGATTAAGGGTTAATTTTAACCTTTCCTCTAACCCCAACCCAACCCAACCCAACCCATGTGATATGTAATTATCATTTTTTTTTTACACTAATGGACTATATCATATGAGGGAAAATTAAAATTCTGTTTCCATTCAAATTATAAGATTTTCTAAAATTCAACTCTAAAACTCTAGTAGACCTCCTCCCTCCTCCATCCTTGACATTCATTGTCCTTTTGTCTTTATAAGCAATGGCAAGTTTTCCTTCCTCCCAATATAATTGGGGATTTAATGGAATTGCATTTTCTCTACTTTGGGCATCTTCCCAGCATATCTTTAATCCTCACCAAATCCCAAGCTAAGACCTGATCATGGGACAACATATACGAGGAGCACAGAATTTTTACTTCATAATTTTATCAGAATTTGCAAATGAGTTAATTTATATTATAAAATGCATCAAAACAATTACGTGACAAGTAATTTTTTTTTTTATAAAATAAAGTATTCTAAACAAGCCAGGTGTAAAAATTGTTTTTTATTGAACAATTAGAAAAATAAAGAGACTATTTCCTGAAACTTTATCAATTACAAGAGATTATTAAGTTTTTGGTTTCTTACTCAAGAGACCATTAAATATCAAACTACATAAGTGATCTAAACTGTAATAATAATAATTTTTATTTTATGATTTACAAAAAAAAAGGACAATATAGAAGCATGCTAAGATGCAAAATATCAAACTGGAATTCCCTTAAATTGATTATAGCAAGCAATGGAAGGGATTAATGGGAAGAAGAGACTAGTAAGATTTTATAAAATTCAAAATTTAACTAGCCAATTGGTAGCCTACATGGAGCAGATGTCATTATTAGAAGGAAAAATCATGCCCACTTTAAGATAGTTTTTCCCCAGAAATTAAGCAAAGAGTAAGATGTTTCACAATTTTATATCTTTACTTTTCAAAAGGAATATCGCTTTTCAATCTTTACTGTGCATGCACATGATAATTAGGACAACATTAACCCTCCACTATAGTAAGAAACCCTAGGTATAGAAGTGGAACTAAAAGTTGCCCTCTTTGAATATGCATCAGAGGATACTACAGAAATGTGCAAAAACTTAACCCGTATGCACTTTCTCTTCCAGGGAAAAACAACAATAAAGAAAAATAGAAAGAAGCTCTGATATGAAACAATCATGCAACATGCATAGAGAAAGAAAATTTATAGCAGACCTGGAATGGAAAGGAAAGAGAAGAAAAGAGCAAAGGTCTTTGGCACTATTGATTATAATGCAACTGATCACTTTAGATGTTTCACTAATTGGCATCCAGCAAAGCGCATTTTTTATCATCAACTCCTGTCAAATCATTCATTTTTTCAATTTCTTCCTTCCTTAATTCATCCCTACTTAGCTCTAGCTCTATCTTGTGTGCGTATGATCGATTTATTTATTTATTTTTCAAGTTCATAATTAACTAAACCAAATAAAAGAAAATTATGGGCAAATAAAATTACTTCTCGTGGAAGAGGATGGCTCTTATTATTAGCCTTTCAATATATGTAGGTCATGCATGCTTCAAATGAATCAAGGACTATTATATATGCTTAATCTAATATTTAATAATATATAAGAATAATTCTTTAATTTTCCCTTAATTTCTTTTTCTGCTAAACAATTTAAAATCCTGCACGTGCTGCTTTAAGATTTGGTGGTGCCATGTATGTGGGTAGCTAGATATACAGGTATGGTAAATGATGAATCTTTTTCTGCCAATTACAGTACAAGCTTTTCCTTTTATCCCCTTTTGGCCTTAAATAGGTATACATCAGAACATACTGAAAATGATTATATTTGCAAGAATAATGTATAGTCACTCAACAAACTATATATTACATTAACAGCTACCTTTAAAAAAACAATATTAATTAAATAATTAGAAGAATTTTTTTTATGAAAAAAAGCACTAAACAAATCCCTGGTTGAAATGGAAAGCACCAGGCAGGGTTGCATACCTTGTGTATAGATCCATGAATCAGAAACACCAAGAGCTGCAGGTGTCCCCTTGAGAAGCGTATAATAAGATGCAGAGAGATGAGACTCTGTTGAGGTGAAAGGGAAAGCAATGTATAATGTAGAGAAGAAAGTGATATTGGCGCGGCTCAATCTGAGATCGTCTTTTACAATACTCAATGTGTAAATCCGTCATCGGATTGAACCTCACCAATATCGCTTTCCTAATTTGTTTCCCTATCATCCAGCAGCAAGATTCCCTTCTTTAAGAAAAAGCTGAACCATGAACTAATAATATAATTAAAAGGGTATACAGAAACCACCATGAATGGAACTAGCAGAGACAGGCATACCAGAGAGGAGCCATGTTTGTGGACTGAACCTCAAAAAAGGAAGTGGGTTTTAGCTTTTAAAAAGGATCTGGGACTGGGAGCTGAGTGAGCTTATCTGGTATCAGTGGTACCACAAGCACTTGAAAAGGAAAAAAGTGTACTTGAATAAAGAAATACAAGATACGGACCCATGTTGTATATGATCAAAAGACAATCATATGAACATGTTTTAAATTTCTGTGGTAGGGAAAAGCTATGGTTGCTTAGTGGAGTTGGAGGTGGAGGTGGTTGTCTTGTTGGTGGTTACACAAATGTGGGGGGAATCTCCAAATCATTATTCCTATTCTATGAACACAATCCATTAAAATCAAACACTTTTACAGGCAATTATATGCCCTACTTGAACTTATCCAATCTAATACAAGATTGATTCAGAATATTGAAAAGAAAATCGATCAAACACCAGACGCACGTCAATAAGTAATACCCATATAGCTCAATTGCAATTTTCAAATCCAAGGATGAAGAAAATCGAAAACAAAACAAGTAAGAAAGCAAATAATATCACAGATATTCGTAAAAATGACCAACTGAACTAGGGTTTCAAAGATATACACTAAAAGAAGATGAAAACTCGTATGAACACAAGAATCATAATATTTCTCGAGAATTAGATGATAAAACAGTAAAAATCTTACTGGGGTTTTATGGAGAGATGGATGGTGAGAAGTGAGGAGACAGAAAATGTATACTGGTAATTTTCTGCCTCGGGATGAGAAGATGAAGAAGGTGAGGGGAATGATTTAAAGGGGAGAAACTTACTTTTTAGGGTTTGTCATGCTTAGATTGTACTCAATAAAATCAAAGCGCATGCACCTGAAAAATTAATATTCCTCCACCAAAAAATCCCAAACAACTCCTTTTGATTGTACCTCTTTTTCTCTCTTTTTATAATAATTATTTTAATACCCACCTTTTTAAAATATATCATGCATGCTTCCTTTTCATTAAATTAATTAACCTTGTAGAGCTTGCTAAAGAGAATATGATAGTTGACTTATATGTAAGTGATACTAATATATGAACCACGGTCTCTTTATGACTCAGTCTTTACGATTCAGTTCTGACTAATATGACTCTTAAAATCCATTTCAAATTAAAGTCCTACTGAAGTCGATTTTCGTTGTCTTACTAAGACTCAATCACATAATTCAAATCTAATACCAAGATAAAGAGCAACCTCTAAATATATAATCTATTTAATATTTTTTTTTTTAATTTCACTTTGATCTTTTACCGACTTATGCATTAAAAATTTTACCCATCAAATCACTCGGTGTTTCTTGTTATTTTACAAATTCATCATCAGAAAGAAAAATTTAAGCAGTATCAGTAAGTCTTCTTTAATTTAGTAATATTATTCAAATATGCATTTTTATTTATTAAATTAATTTTTATGATTAAAATTCAATTTGATAAATGTATGTAATAAACAAATAAAATTTAAATTCGCTGGTATTTGACTCATTAAGATTTGTGAGATGTTTAGAGAATAGAATGAACTCATTGAATTAAGTCGTTTATAAAAATATTATTATCCTTTAGAAAGCTAAAAATATATTTGCTTGAGTTATAATGTTTCTAAAGTTAATGTATTCCTTGAAACTATGATGTAGTCAATATATAAAATACATTTACAAAATAGAGTTATTTGTAATTTAATTAAATTAGAAACTTTTGATGAAATCAACTTAATTTTTATATAAAATGAATTTAGTATAATATACAGTCAATACACACTTAATATAAAAATATATTATTAAATATTATTTAAAATTAAAATATAATTATTAAAATTTATGGAAATATAGATAATTTTATATGAAAAATATAGTTAAGATATTAGAAAATAAATAGTTTCCCATTTTCAATAAATATTTAAATTGTAGAAATATATGTAAAAAATTTGAATATTAAAGTGGTTTGTGTAAAAAGAATCTTAAATTTGTATATTTCTGTGAAGGTTCAAACATAATATATTTTATTTTTATTTTTATTTTCAAGTTATACTTTCATATTTAATAATATATTTATAATAAATGCTTTATTATTATAATTTATATATGACTTTTTAATTTTTTATTGCTATTATTAGCATGTAACTTTTTAATTTTTTATTTAGTACGTGACTTTTTAATTGCGTACGATTTTTAAAATAAAATATATTAATCAGTAATCACAATAAAATAAAAATTTTAAAACATATATTTTATTTTATTTTTAATAATAAATAAATTAAAAAATTATAATTAATATTATTAATTAACTAATACTATCTGGTTTCCATCTTTTATATGAATAATAATAAATATATTAGAGATTACTAATTACATAATTAATCTTACATAATTATATAATATGAAATAAATTTATAATTTTTTTATATATTTTATTTTTATTTTTATGTAAAATAATAATTAATGCATATGTTAAATATAATTTATTACCTTTATCTGATTTTTTGATTTCTTATATTTTAATATAATAAGTATAATTTATTACATTGATTGCTACTTACTTTTGATTTTTTTTTCTATTTTTTAATATAATATATTATTGATATTGTAATAAAAATTTTATTATTAAAAATTATTGTTTATTTTAATAAAAAATATAATATTAAAATACATTTACAAAAATGGAATAACTATCCTATAAAAAGAATTTTAGATAATATATATAGAGAGAGAGGATTGATAAGCGTCATGTTTGGATTGATATAATTAACATTCTTAAATTTGTATATTTGTAGACACTTGATTTAATTTAATTTACTTTTATTTTTATTTTTAAGTTATATTTATATATTTAATAATATTACTAATTAATATGTTTATAATAAATAAAATTTATATTTTTATTATTACAATTTATATATGACTTTTTAATTTTTTATTAGCCCGTAACCTTCTAATTTTCTATAACTTTTATAATATAATATATTAATTACAATAAAATAAAAATTTTAATATATATATTTTATTTTTATTTTTTATAATAAATAAACTGAAAAAAAATATAACCAATATTATTAATTAATTAATATTACATGCATGTATTTCATTTCTTATGTGAATTATTCACATAAATATATGAGAGATTGCCAAGTACATAATTACCCTATATAATTATGTCATGTAGTATAAATTTATATTTTTTTACACATTTTTATTTTTTTATCCATATAAAATAATAATTAATATATATGTTAAAATGCAATTTATTATCTTTATCATCATTATTAATGTATGAGTTTTTAATTTACTATTTTTTGATATAATAAATACAATTTATTATATTAATTTTTATTAACCTTTTGATTTTCTACTATTTTTAATATAATATATTATTGAAATTATAATAAAAATTATATATTATTTTATTATTAAAAAAACTATTTTATTTTTATTTTAATAATAAATATAATATTAAAAATATATTTATAAAAATTGAATAACTACCATATACAAAATGTTTAAATAATAAAATAAATTATAGTAAAAAGAAAATAAATAAAGATATATATATATATCAAATTCATAATAAAACATTATATAAAAAATTTTCTCTATCTCACAATAATGTTAGTTTATTGATTTGATAATTTTTTGAAATTATAATATAATATAATCTAATTAATAAATATTATATATTTTTATTTTTCTAATATGAATAATTATATAAAATAAATATATATAATCAATTAAAATTGTTATAAAAAATATTAATTATGATAAACCATAAATAATTAAAAAATTAATAGAATTAATTGTATAAAATATTGTCAAATTAAAATTTTATTCGATTCAAATAACTTATTAAAAATAAATAAATAATAATAATTAAAATATAATAAAAAATAAAATTGTGTTTATAATATTCTATATCAAGCCTTACAAACTTTGAACTAATAACTTATTAAATCTAAATTATTATAATTTTAATATATTAATTTTGATAATTTTAGTTTTTTCGCTTTGTAACTTCTATATATTCATCATTGTATGTACAATCCACTAGTATAATCATAGTATCTTCTTCATTTTCAACCAGACTCATATTTTAAAATTTATTTTTTATTATTCTCTTTATATATAGTATGGTGGGATGAGAAAATTGAAATCCTTCGTATTGTTATTGGATGAGTATGATACTTTTAATTAGTATGGTGGGATGAGAAAATTGAAATCTTTCGTATTGTTATTGGATGAGTATGATACTTTTAAAAATTAAAATTTTTTATTAATAGAGGAATAATATCACCATTTTTATTCAATAAGATACTAAATTGGATGATGGACTCATTTCATATTAGAAATAATCGCATAAAATCTTTTAATAACACAGATTTCTATTTTTTAAAATAATCGCAGAAATCTTTTGATAACACGAATTTCTATTTTTCAATAATATTCCACGATCAAGACAATTGACTGAATTCCGTGAAATCATAACGGTACAACTCTCGTCAATCAATCAAATCCTTTTAAATAAATAGAAATTATATGAGAGTTATTCAACTATTAAAAATTTTTTATTTAAGTGATTTTATTCCTTCATTAGCATTTCTATTGTTGCCACGGCTATCCACCACTATTAAAATTTAATAAATTTTATTTTTTTAAATATATAGTTTATTAAATATAATAGATTACATGAGTACTCAAAATTTTAATTTTTTTTAATACAATTAAATTTATTGATACATAATTTTGTATTTATTAATATATGAGATTTTTAAATTTTTTATTTTAAAATTAAAAATGATGTATATTAATTAATTTTTTTTATTTTTTTATAATTATTTTCTTTATTTTATAATAATGGATTACATATAACTATTTTTAATAAGGGATACTTGGTACTTTACAAATTAAGAAGCTGCCTATCAAGAATCCATGCGTGCAAATTAAAGACGGTCAAAGCCAAAGCAAGACTTGTGAATGAGGTTTGACCAAAGTCTGTGTAAAATGAATAGGAAGAGAGAGAGAAAGAGAGGAGAATTTTGGAAACAGAAAACCAGAATGTCAGCGAAGGGATTGTCTAGAAAGAAGGTTTTGTGTTTTTCTTTTGAAGGGTGCTTACAAAAGTTAATGCATCCATTTTCTTTGAAGACACAAACAGTCTCATACACACATATCACAAACACATAGCTAACAACTAGGCAATTTTGGAGACACCACGAAACGGGGACACCGGGGATGAAGGAGCCCTGCCTTGGCCTTGCACCAGGGGACACTCTTCTTGGGTTTTGATGGAATGAAATTTGGGTAATTATAATTGAATTTAAAATGGGTTTAAATTTAAAAAAAATACTTTTTACGAGTTAAAAATTTTACTTTAATTTTATGTACAGATATTCACTATTCGAATCCGTTTATATAAATAATTAATTTAATATAAAAAATATATTTTATAATAATATTTATTAAAGAAATTTATATATTTTTATTTACAAATTAAAATTTAAATACTTTTTAGAAATATTAAATTTTTTAAATGAAAATTATTAATAAAAAATATTTTTATATAAATTATTAATTAAAATATATAAGACTAAATCAGTTCGAATTTTATCCAAATAATAATCAATTTTGAAATAGGTTCGGAATGAATTCAAATATTGTTAATATAAATCGAATTCAGTTCGAATAGTTTAATTTTCACGAACCGTTTACCTTCTAAGTTAGATCACTCTCTTTTTTATTTTTAGAAAGTGTAAAATACTTTTAAAATTTTTAACAACTCCTATACGTTTTTTTAGTAAATTTTAATTGATTGTAATTCATTATTAATTTAAAATATAAATATGTAGATCTCACCAATCAAAATTACATAAAATCAATTATATAAACGTCTTATATAATACAGTGATATTATATAATTTTTCTCATTTCACATACTCTAATAAATTTACGTGTCACTACAGATTGATGTTTCCTCTGATCATCAGATTCTAGCACTTGCTCTTTTGTTTTTTGCTTGCTTCTCTCTTTCATTAGTCGAGTTCGAGGAGCCATAAGGTCAAAAGCTACCACCACAACTTTGGCTTTTTGGCTACTTTCAATTCATAATGTGCGATGAAATGATGTTTTTGAGCACAAGTTGAAAGCCCTGTGTGGGAAGAAACATGTGTTCATCACAAAAGGAGACAAAACTGTATTTTTTATAGAAATACCCATAAATTTATTTATCATATGATATTAGCTTGGTGCATAGTTCTAGCAACATATGAAAGTTGATCAATTCCTAGTTCAAATTGATAGTCTTTAGATTCTTGATTAAAGGAGTGGACAACCCCATGTGCTACGATCTTACCCAGATTTTTGGCTCATTTTGGCTTCCTATTTTATAATGAGCAGCAAAAAAGCAATAATACTATTTGGCTCTTATAATATTAAAAAATTTATTAGTTAGTAATTTGATTTTTATAATATTAAACAATTTTATAAATTGAAAAATTAATTAGTGAATTTTTTTAAAATTAAATAGTAAAATATTTAACTATTAAAACTAACCGAAGAACTAATTAGTAAATTTTTTTTAAATTTCAGAAGTGTTGTAATGTATTTTTTAAAACTAAAATACTAACTAATGGGTTTTTCGATACTAACTAATGAGTTTTTCTATATCACATGAACTAAATAGTAGATATTTATTTTATAAAACCTAATAATCCATCATGGTCATTTTAATTTGAAAAAATTTACTATTTAATCTCTATTTCAAGAAAAAATTTATTAATTAATCTCTCAATTTTAAAAAATATATTAAAATATCTATAATATTTTAAAAAGTATATTAATTAGTTTATCCGTTAATTTTAGTCATTAAGTGTTTATTATTTAATTTTTATAATTTAAAAAAATTATTAGTTAATCTTCAATTTTATAAAAAAATCTACTAATTAATTTTTCTTATCAGAATAGATTTTAAATTTTTTTACAATACTTATTAGTATAAAGATTAATTAGTAAATTTTTTTAAAATAATATGAACATTTTAATATATTTTTTAAAATTAATGAACTAATTAATAAATTTTTTCGTAATATAGAAATTAAATAATAAATTTCTCTTTTAATTTTCCTTACCGTGTACTTCGATTTGTTTCCCGTCTACTGTTTGTAGTACGGATTTCATTGACAAAAAAGAATCATCCTCGTAGCTCAATTAGATATATACATGATACTGCATAATTAAGAGATGTGCCTTTTAGGCATGCCTTGGATCACAGCAGCATGATTTTAATCTGCCATTTAGAAGCATCGAATTGAGGAATTGAGTGGGTTGGTTGGTTGGTAAATCGTCTCTCTCCTACGCGGAGACAACTCATAAACACACAATTTTAGCATGAAAAACGGATCAAGTGTGAAAGAGCGTTTGAAGTAAAATTTAAGGGTTTTTTTTTTCAGTAGCTGATGGGTATATGTTTCAATCATGCATGGCAATTAGCCCAAACTTACTTGTCAGCTTCTGCCTTGTGGAGACAAGGACACCTTCCTCACTCTCTCTCTCTCTATATATATACTATTATTATACCATGTATATGAGACTTCTATGTTGAACATTTGCAGGTAAGTTTTTCTCCAATACCAATGGCTAAGTATTAATCCCAGACCTATATAGATCTATGATTAATTTTCTCATATTCAATTTTGGTAGCATAAAAGAACATAGTCGAATCAATTTTTAAAAAATTTAAATTTAATTTGTTAAAATTTTTTTGAACTTGAGCTCAACTCGATCAAGATATTAGTAAACTTAGTTTTGATTTGTTTAACAAATAAACTAAAATAAATTGATTTTTTATAGAGTTTAATTTTGAATAATTTAATTTATTTATAATTATAATAAATTTTAATTTAAAATTAAAAAATTTAAAATTAAATAATTTTAATTTAATAAATATACACACAAACCAATTTATAAACATATAAAAAAATAAACTCTTAAATCTTAATAAACCGAATATTTATAAACTCTAAAAATGTAATCGAGTTAAGTGAAGCTAAGATTTAGAAGGTTCATGTTTGGTTCATGAAAATTTAGGCATATTCAAGTTTAAGTTCATATTTCTTATAACATTGAGTAAATAAACTGAGTGTACGAGTCAAATATTATAGAACTCAAACTCAAACTCGGAGCGGAATACCTTACGAATAGTTTGGTACACCCCATTAGACACTAAATCTACTTTAAAATTCAAAACTACTAGATTTTTTAACTATTTTCCTCCATGTCATCTTCGATCTCCCCTTTTCCATTCTTTCCTTCTTCTCCTACTAACTTATCACACTTCTGCATTGAGGCATTTGACGCTCTATATTGGACATGACCAAGTTCCTCTCCTATAACCTCCCAAAACATTTTTTAGACAAGGAGTGGATAGAAAGAACTTTATTTTTTCCAAAAGATTGAGCCAGAATTGAATCATAAGCTCATACTTCCTTTTTCGCTTTAAGGGGAGACATGATCTTATCTGAACCATCCCACTTCAGAGACACAACCTACCCAACTGAGATTTTTCACATAATTGTGTGTAAGATCAAGATACAGAATGAACATGTCTCATATCTCGGTCAGAGTTTGTAGCATACTTGAGTTTGACAATGACCAGGCTTATGGGCCCTTCAAGTTCTAATAATAGCCCTCATATAAAAACATGCAAGGACGAAATCCATACACTCTACAGTGAAGGAAAATGAATTCCTGTAAGCTTATCATTACTTGCATGGAAGTTGTTTATCAGAGCAAGCTAAAGTTCAAAACTATTGGTTGATCTCATTGTTCTGTAATATTAGTAATATAACATGAAAAATCATAGTGCAAAATCAAATGATTAAGACATTGTTGCACACTAGTACTGATAAGCATCGACAGGGAGGTATGGATATTATCTTCACAAACCAAAAGAAAGCCATCAAATCTATTGTCTGCAAAAAGTTGAGGACAAAACACATGGACCAAGAAAGAGCTCAACTGAAATCAAAATTCTGCCACTTCTGAAAGCATTTTCTTTTTCTATAGTTGATTATTTATTTATTTCACTATAGGTTAGACAAAATGAAAAATGTTTAACTCATATCCACCACTTTCTTGTCATGAATATATTGAAGAAGCAAATAGTCCTTGTTCTTCTCATAAAATTAAAGAGCAGCCTGCCTCGTACAAAGGAAAATCTGCCCAGATGTTTAGCCTCATTTCTAAAGTCGGCTATGTTAAAATTGAAATTTATCATCTCATGAAGGGATGAATGATAAGCCATATCAATTTACCTCCAGCATGCTGATATTAGCAGTAGCTCTTCCATTTATTTCCCTTTGAGTTTACAGTAAGCATATAAACAGGATCCAAAGAAACCAAGAGATTGGCCAATAATATTCAACTGCAAACATTGCAATACTCAAGTTTAGGTTATGTGCTGCATTAAGATTCACATATAAACAACACAAAATAATTAAAATTTAAAACATAACAGGAGATTATGCTCACCAGATCAAATGGAAGCCCACCAAAAAGTAGCCATCCCAGTCCAATGGTGAAAAGATCCTATAACATCCACATTGGTATTAATAAATTCTGAATTGGAAAAAGCAACATCCAGGGCACAAAACAGGCGAATATTTGCATTGGCAGATTTTTATAAGGCCAAGTAACATAAACTACTTGTGACCATAGAAAGCGGTAATCAAAATCAAAATGGGTTTGTGGCTACATCTTTCTGGCCCATTCAAGAGAAATATACTCAATAAAAATACAATTTTCTGGTTGGAAATCTGGAGAACATGTTGATCAAACAGTCAAATCATATGTTAATTGAAGATGTTTGTGGCTTAATTCAGACATGGCAAGCGATAGTTCTGGTAACACGGCTAATAGTATCCCAAGTATCTTATGCACCAAAATTTTTCGTAATAGGGCCCTTGTTTAGGATAATTCGATTGATCATGTAGCACAACCTTTTACTAGAATAATAGCAAGCAGTTGATTAGTGTAGCTTAGACATTCAAGATAACAATTCTGCGGAAAACAAACAACTATTATAACTTAAACATATTTCAGGCAAACAACAGAGAATTATAAGGTGTCAGGCCTCATGAACTTGAGATGATTCCAAGCCTATGGCGAGGAAACCTGTACAAAATCTGCTGATTTTAGTTAAATCAAATAAACTATGCCTAAATAAAGGGCAAAATGTTGTATCAACCAACGCGTGTCTGGCTTGATTGGCTTCATCAGCAAAATTTTGTTGTATAACAAGGAATATGACAGGTGTTGCATACCTTCATATTACCACAGATTGTCTGTGTGAGGGCTGAATTCAGCGTTGTATTCAAAAAGACATAATAATTTATCAAGAAAGCCATGATACAGGATAGAAGCATCACAACCTGCAAATCATATAAATGCAGCAAAATTAGACCTGTCAAATTTTTCACTGATTATTGTGGTATGCATATTCATGTTCATTGCTTTGAATTTGGTAGAAGTTGGTAATAGATGGCAATACTTAAGCAACGAGTGTTCATACAGGCCATAGGTAGAGATAATACTCATTAAGAATTTGCATTTTCTATTTTGTTGATTATGTTAAATTTATCATAACTTGAAGTTCTGGAAGTTTAGCATTTAGGTTACTAAAAGGAACTGAAACCACCATATGACAAGTTTTTTTATTGATATTCAAGAAGACAATTCAAGCACAAGCAGTTAACTTCACAACATCATAGGTGCAGAAAGTTTTATTTTGAAGTGCTAGTGCATCAAGATGAAGGATCTCCAATCTTTTCTAGGAAGGCCTTCAATTTTTCATTTTTGATACATTGGATGAGCCACTTAATGGAGGCAGCTCTCCCCCTTCACATAACCCTTTCCACCCCGTACCAGCAGGATTTGAAACTAAACTTTCTTGAAGGAGATCTCAGACCTTCACTACTAGGATGTCCTCTTTAGGACATATATTCAATATATTGATTGTCCTCAATTTCCCCAAGACTGAGATAACTTAAATATTAGCAAGGACAAGTTTGGACTCCAAACAAATAAAACTTTATGAAACTATAATTATCTGCGGGTGCAATAAGCTTGTAAAAATACAGTTATTTTGAGAAATAAAGAACCTGAAATCCTGGGAATAAGAGATAGGGGAAATTCATCATCGCTTTCAGGTCTCCTCTAATTGATGTCGAGACAAGCAAGATTGGTGCACATATTACACCTACAGATATTAGTTAAGTAAATTATGCACACTGATTTCAAGGAATCCCATCAAATTGAGAAAAATGAACCCAAAAGAACAACATAATCTTATGTTGGTCCTCTTATCTCACCATTGCACCACATAAGACCAAAGCTATTAAGGCCACTAGACTTACCTGAAAATATTGAGAGGATAAATAAAACAAAGCTTTAAACCTTATATTAATAAATTAGAAATAAAAAAATGTTGGATTAAGATACTACCAATTCGAGAAATAGAAGCGAGATATATTGCTGTGCAGATATTTGCTATGAAGACTATAGCATAGCTATAGGCATCAAATGACAAGTCTCGAGCTCCAGCAATAAATGCACCAAATATAATTATCCCCACACTGATGAAATCCTTGTTTTGTTTTTCCAATTATAAACAATGTTAGAAACAATTAAAAAAGAAAAAAGAAAAACTAGATCATGCTGCTTTTATTGGATGCCATGGTAGAATAAACAAAAACATATACCTCTTATGCTTTAAAAAAGTCATAATCTATTGCTTAACTATTTGGTTTCCGGATTTGAGTATGTGTAGAAAATGAAACCATGTTTCTTCATTTGTATTCGAGCCTTGATCATTAATTTTTACCATCTCAGACACTTATGACTAGAACCTTTAGAAATATCTCAGCACAACACTAGATAAACCAGTAATGGCAATAGGGATAACATATGGCACTGAAGATATAGCAAGTAGTATTCAGCATCAACTATGCGGATTGCTGAAAGAAGAACCATAGAGCTAAACTCATTATTTTGGGGTTTAGGCCTAATTCAAGCTTAGTTGAATTTAGTGTCAATTACCTGCATGTCTTATAGAGACTATTCTCTGCCATGTCTCATGGTTTCATTTCATAAGAGTATTCTCTGGCATGTCTTATGGTTTCTAGAAACAATGCTTTTTCAAAGAAAGTGATACGAAATGTGGAAAGTAGCTCTTTTTACCATTGGAGATTTATTATTATTAATTTTTAAGTTTCAAGCATTTATTTTGCATTTCTTCTTTTACATTTGGAAAAAAAAAATTCCTACCCACCAATTGAAATCAAACCACTTTACTAGCTGTAAAGTTTATCTTTTTTATTTTAGTAAATGCAATCTTCCATCATCTCATCATTAATTCAAACGCCCTTTCTTTTCATCAGTACATTTTGTCCCTGTTTCTTATATTAGTGTTCATCCGTCTGGAACTTCATTTTTTATTCAATAGCTATAACAATGAATCTTACAATCATATAGAAAAGTAGCTTCCTTGTGCTCCATACTTAATTTGTTACTCTGTTTTCCCTTCACAATCTAATAGTGGCAACCAAATGTTTAGTATTGGGACCATTTGCATATTCTTGTGTATCATTTTTGTCTAAGGATATAAGCACCAATTATTAGATCCATCCAGCAAAGCAATCTGTTAAGAATTCAATGATACACACATTCAAGCACCTTCTTCACCTTATACTTAATCCTTCATCTGGCAGAATAACTCTCATGAAAAACAAATTCAAGTACCATCTTCTAGTGAATAAAAATAATAAATGCTAAACATATCCAATGACTAATTCATTTGATGTTGCAGTTTCATATCCTTTTATCTTGAAAATATGATTTAATTACAATGACTACAACATGCCATTTCAGGTAATTTCACTTGATAGTCTACAATATTCCACACTTATTAACATAATTTAAAATTGGACCTTGGAAGTGTAAAAGACTATGCAAAACTCCAAAAAAAAAATTAAAAAAAAAGAACAAGGACACCAAATAAGATTCTTTTGTAGATGCAAACAAATTGGCAATATCATATGATTAAATTGGCAGGCAGTCTTGTTTATAAACACAGCATAGCACATTCTTTAGTCAATTACATGTAAGTGAATGCATGGAGATAATGGCATAAATGAACATAAAACAGTGCAGAATCATTAACCTGCTTCTTGGTTAATCTGACTTACAGGAGTATCAAAGGGCTGCCTACTAACCTGCCAACAACAAGCAAGGAGTGTTTCTTGCCAGTAAGAAGATACTCCACAATCATTGTGAATGCCACGGTAGTTCTCCTAAGAGTGGTGTACATGGGAATATTTATGCCACGTACAGATTCCATTGTAACCAGCTTCATCCAAAAGATATAAAACAGGAGGCAATAAAAACTAAACTCAAGAAATATGTATAAGGAAAAGAAAAGTATTTCTATGTCTAATGATTCATACCATGTAAAGCAAGTACGAAAGTGCCAGAGGAAGGGTGTGCAACAATGTCCTAAAAGGTACAAAGCTTGCAGGGATATTATTACTTCTATTGGATTCACCAGTTCTAAAAGATATGATCTTCCACCGTCTCATTGCATAGAGAAATAAACACGAACAAAGAGTCTACAAAAGGAAGATTTTTACCCACTTAAATAAGGAAAAGAATCAGAAGCTGGTCTAGATAAACATTTTATTCAATTAGCATAAAAATTCCCAGCCTAGGTAAATGCATGTCACACACAAGACATGCATATAAACTGAGGATAATATAAAATATGATCCTTAAATGGTATTCAATAATGACACCAAATTAGTGCAAGGTTACATCAATTAACAATTGCTCAAACACCATGCCAAATATATACAAATAAAAAATATTGGCCAGTCCAGGAAACTGAACTTGAAAAAGAAATACCTGAAGAAGTGTTATAACATTTGCATATGGGAAACGGTAAGACGAAAGGGCTGCTTTGTTGAACATTACCAAGAGAACTGCAGAATGAAGGACAAAATTTTATCAGATTAGTAAAACTGATAAAAAAGGAAGGGGGGGCTCCTTTATAAAATAAGAACTGCCAGAACAGTGTGCATTTTAAAGAAGATAGTAAGATGTTAAGTAAATGACACTAGTCTCCTAGCATTCATTTGTAAAATATCGGACATCACATTAGAAAGCCATGATGGAGAACCCCAAAGATGGTCACAACTCACAAGTATAACAACTTAAAATCGAGTGATGCCATAATAATTGTTGTCCCATTGACCAGCTCAGGTCGTCATCGTACCACAATTATACACTATTAGCAGTTATATACATGACTAAAGCGGTTTGTTTGGGGGAAAACTACGGGGGAAAACATAATTTGAGTTGTTTATTCTCAATTGGGAAGTTACTAGAAAAAATTTCACCTGCACAAAAGGGAACTTTCCCAGTAACTTTCATAAGTATAAACAATCATATTCTAAAGCAATCAAATTCTCTGCTTTCATCCATCTCAACATTAATCTACGAGTAGCAAAATACAAACTCATAGATTCCCCCCCCTCACTCCACTGTGCATCCAAACCCACTAGCTCCTTAGTTTCCCTAAACTCTAAATCTTTTTTCTAAGTTAAATTCCATAAAACCTCCTTTAAAATTTGTTCTTAGGCCTTTGAATTCTTTATTATCTTTATCATCCCCATTCTTAAATAATTACCTAAATCTATAATAATAGATTTTTTAATCTGCTATCATCAACAATATGATCTTCACTCAGCTATGACTAACACAATAAGGAACTATGTTTTACAAGGTACTATTGTAGATATAAGCCTATTTGTGATTGAAAATTCAGTTTGTCTCCCTTGATTCCTTCTCAAAGCTTGTACTACTCCATTATTTTGGTGTCCCTTTATGGGATCAATAATACAGGAGATATTCCTATACTCTTAGGCCCACCACATTATCAATTTTGACATACTTTTTCTAAGCCAATAACATAATTAGGCTACAATATTTTTTCCTTTTTCTTCTTTTTGTCTTGTTTCGAACCATGAAACACTAACCGTAGAAATACAGTTAAAACAACCTTTTTAACACGACCATTTCACGTCTCTCTCCGCCATAGACACACACATTCCAAACCCAGCAATTACAGAATGCAAAATTGATAGGAGAAAAAACCCAAAAAAAGCTAAAAACTAAAAACTAATCTCCCAACAATCTTATCTTCACAAAATTAACCAAACAACACATACCCAACAGTGGAAAATGAAAGAAAAAGTAAATAAACAGATAAAAATAAACCTGCACTGGCCATGTAAGAAATGGCAGCATAAGCTCCTTTTCTGGTCATGGCAGAATCATTTTGCAGCTTCTCTGGCTTGTCGGAAGGATCAGTGACAGGTAAGGCGTTGTTCTTCTCTAAATCCATAGCTGAGAGTGATTATGTTAGCCTGAGAATGAGAGAGAGATAGAGAGAGAGGAGTGAGGACAGAGACGAAGAGAAGTTTAAGTAGGGAGTGTTTGGTTTTGCCATACAAGGAAATGAGAGAGGGAAGAGAATGTTTAAGTGGAGAAGCGCATGAGATATAGTTGGTAATGGACACGTGTCGGTACTGTTGGATTGGGGGGTCCACTTAAAACGGTTGGGTCCCAGCTCAGGTATTAAAGACCGCAGGATTTTTTTTCCTTTTATTGCGTGGATTTGTTTTAAAATTTCCTTTTTTAATTTTGGATTTGGATTTGGTTTTTCGAAGCAGATTTCGTGCCTGCAATGGAATTTAATTTCTACATTGAATCATTACGAGGAGTGATAGTATGGTTGTTGATAGGAATGCAAGAGAATGTCATACTTTTCCACTATTGCCAATTGCCACAAAATTATTACACTCCTCAAAGTGCTAAAATTTATAAAATAAATAAATAAATAAATGTATATATAAATATATATTCTCTTAATTATTTATATAATATTTTGTAATTTACAATACAAAATTTAATAAAATTCATAATTTTTCTTAATTATTTAATAATTAATAAATTATTTTTTATTTTTTATTTTATAATTGACAAAAGAGGAATGCTAATAGTAATTATTTTTTCAGTATCTAACGCTCTTCATTCTATTAGATAAGAAATATTTATTATATTTCTCTATATTTTCGAATAACCATTAATTATTATACTTTTTAATCAATAAAAATAGAAAGTATGGAACAATTACATAAAAAAGTGACTGTTATAGAATTTCTTATTGACAAAATAACTATTTTATTAAATTTATCGTTAATTAATTATTAATTAAAAATATTAACTCATTAAATATACTAAAATTATTATACATATTAAAGTTATAAAGATTAAATTATTACAATTATTTAAATTAAAAAAATTAAATTGATATAAAAATAAAATTTAAAAAATTAAATTATTTATAATTTAATAATAAATTATAATAAAATAACTATTTTATTAACGATATGATATCTACTAAATTATTTATTATTAAAATGATAGAGATTAAACGGTAAATTTTATTAAATTTTAAGAGCTGTATTATAAATTACTCTAATATTTTCTAAGAAACATATTTATTAATTTTTTATATTTCAAATTATAAACTATTTTTTTAGAATACAGTTTATTTATTACTTTACTAATATGATTAACTTTAATATATACATATATATGGAAGTTAATATTAATCAACCATTTTCTAATAATATTAAACCTTTTAATTTATTTAAAAGTGATTAAAATAATGATATGGGGCATCCTTTACTGATATTACTTATAGTTTAAGATATTAAATTACCTAAGTTAAGTAGGGTGTAAATGAACCAAATCATTCGTGAATTATTCGAGATTCGATTCGATAAAAACTCGACCGAATTCGACACAATTTCTAAATAAGTCAAAATCGAGCTTAATTTTTAGACTCGTTTGGTAAACGAAACAAACTTGACATCCATAGTATTCGTCTCGTTAAGACTTGTGAATTTGTCTCGTTTCTGAGTTCATGAGCAAGCTCGTGAACAGTTTCGTTAAGTAAGTTAAGATTATTATCATAAGTGAAATAAACTCAAACCCTGCATATACTTTTCATGAGACAAACCTAAATTTTTTAAAATTCAGCTTTATATAATTTAGTTACACTCTTAAACTTGCATATATTTAGAGTATTAAGATTTAAAAACTCATCTCTATAAATTTACGAGCTAATTAGATATACTTATTTAATTAAAATTATTTTAGTTTTAAATTAAAACTCATTATATATGTAAATAAATTGAACTACTCGTAAACTATTCGAAACTAAACTCAATAAAAGCTCGATTCGTCTAAACTCGTTTATTAAACGAGCCAAATTTGAGTTTTTTAATATTCGACTTGAGTTTGAAATGAGTAAAACTCGAATTTGGTTCGAGTTTGAAAAAATTTTAACGAATCAAGTTTGAACTCTTTAAAACTTGGCTCGGTTCCTTTACACTCCTACTTAAGTATTTAAAAAATTACCAAAATAGCATAATTAAAATAATAAAATTTTTATTTAAGTTTTTTTTAAAAAATTAAACTCAAATATATATATATATATATATATATATTACTTTTAAAAATTTAAATAAACAACATATATGTAATACCCGGCTAGACTCCGGTATCGGAATTCCTACCGTCCGGTGGAATCTCGGATGTCGGAAGCCTCTAGTGGGGTAGAAACATGTTTTCATAAAATGTTTTAAGGTATTTCATGGTTTTAAGTATGAAGATTTAATGAGTTTTTGCATGAAAAGTCTTTGGAGGAAAACCCAGGTTCGGCCGCCGAAAGTCAAGTTCGGCCGCCGAACATGCATGCGTTTTGGAGGCACGTTAGGCCCCCGAAAGCATGAGTGAGGGAAGTCCAGGTTCGGCCGCCGAAAGTCCAGTTCGGCCGCCGAACATGGCATGCTTGCGGAAGCACTTTCGGCCCCCGAACGTGGCCTGGCCAGCCACTATAAAAGGGTCACTTAGCCGAAATGGGCGAGCTTTCTCCCATTTTCGGCCATAGCTAGCTTCCGACCTCCCTCTCCCCAGATCTTGTGTTCTTTCTTCAAATCTCCTCCATTTTTCTTGAGTTTTCACCTCTCATTGCAAGTTTTGAGCATTTAAGACAAGTTTTGGAGCTTTGGAAACTCAGGAGCTCTTTTGCTTGGATCTCCGAGTTTAGGTCGTCTCTCTCTCGATTTTCAAGAGGTAAGAGCCGATCTTAAGCTCATTATATGTTTTAAGTAAGTTTTATGCAAGATCTTTGGGGTAGAGATGCATGTGTAGGTTTTTAGTGAGTTATGGATGATTTTTGAGTTTATGCAAATGTGGCTTGCAAATGCTTGTGTATGTGTGTTGTAGTTGGGGTTTAAGGTAGTTTGAGACCCCTAGGAGCTTGTATGCATGTTTTGGTTGAGTTATATGCATGTTGGAAGAGTTGGGAGGCAAACGTGCATAAAGGAGCCAAGTTTCTGCCCTTTGGCAGAAACCAGGTTCGGCAGCCGAAGGCACTTTCGGCCGCCGAACATGGCTGGGGAGGCAGGCCTTTCGGCTGCCGAAGTTGCCCCCGAAAAGAGACTTTCGTCTCTGTCTGGGACTTTCGGCCGCCGAAGGTGCCGCCGAACATGCATGAGTTTCGCCTCTGTCTGGGAGTTTCGGCCGCCGAAGGTGCCGCCGAACCTGCCTGACTTTCGGCTCTGGAGGGACTTTCGGCCGCCGAACCTGCCGCCGAAAGTGTCCTGTCCAGCCATTTCTTGCATGTTTTTATGTAGTTATTTTATGATGTTTTAGGAGGTTTTTGGGGAGTATATTAGAGTTATGTTTATGTATGTTTGGTCCCTCATTGGAGTCCACCTGTGTAGGTTCGGACCCGAGGAACCGAGGACCCCAGCAGTGAGCCAGCTGCTACAGAGTTTGTCAGAGCTAGCCAGAGGTGAGTGGAATAAACCTTAAGTTTTAAAATAAATGAAATATGAATTTTGAGCATGATCCATGCATCATGAATGCCATGGGATATATTAGGTTGTTTGCATTAGTATTCACGAATATGTTGCATTGCATTTATAATGTTGATGTGGATTGGTTATTGGATGATCCTTTAGTCCTCATATGGCATGATGATGTTACGGCATGATATGGTATGGAAGTCCAGGTTGTACCCATTCTACGTCCCTGGCACGATGTAAGAGAAAGTCCAGGTTGTACCCATTCTACGTCCCTGGCACATTGGTATGTTATGATATGTTATGATAAGAGAAAGACCGGTTGTACCCATTCTACGTCCCGGCACAGTTGGACTATGTAGAGGACTATTGGTGACAATACCATCCGAGATGTGATTAGTTGTGATGTGTTGCATTACATAATGGCATGAAATTTTAATGTATGTTTTCACTATTCTGCTCACTGGGCTTTGTAGCTCACCCCTCTCCCCTAACCCCAGATGTGCAGGTACAGGGTAGACCAGGAGGTTAGCCAGAGTTTTGAAGTATGTGTATGTAATAGTTAGATGGTGGACATGACAGTTGTACTATAATGTAATGTAAGAGATTACAGTATGTTATGTAATGAGGTATATTGAGGTTATAGATGTGCTTGACCCTATGAGTATTGTTATCCCTTTTGATACATGATCTATAGATATGTTTTATAATGTTTATGAAAGCCAACTCATCTCATGTTATATTGCCATTTTGGGGCATTGTTGAGATCCCACAGAGGGATCATGATTATGATTATGACAATGCACAGTATATGTTCAGGTTGAGTTGGATATTGAAAGAAAAGTTTAAACTTTTATGCATGTTGTTGATCATGTATGGGATTATACAGGTTTACAGGTTATATGTCAGGCTTGTTACGGGTCCCGGCGGCCTTAAGCCGATCTGGATCCTAGCGCCGGTAGCGGTCCGATTTTCGGGTCGTTACAATATATGGTTAATTACACTCATGTTTTCAATGTTAGTCTCTCCCTTTTGGCATATCTATTGTATATTATTTTGGGACAATATAATAATCGCTTAAAGTGGACCATGAGCTCTTATCACGACACAATACCATGTGGCGATGTGTCTAATAAGTTAATATACTGTTGCAGAGATTTCGCCCAATAAAAAGAAAAAACTAGGATATCGCAATATTCAGTACATCACCAAAACTCGCTCTTTCCTAAATAAGTCGATATTTTATGAAAAATTACCGTTATTAGATATAATTTAGTGATATTCATTATACCTATGATTGGGAGATCCCTATCCACTAACTGGCAGGGGTAAGTATTCAGTCGGTTGATTCAAAATCAAACTGAACAAACTGAAAATTAAAATTTTAATATTTATAAAAATCAAATTGAACGAATTTTTAACAGAAATTAAATTAAATTGAATCGGTCTGATTTGGTTCGATTTAATTATATTTTAATTAGTTGGCCTTTTTAATATATTTTTTATTTTTTACGCCTTATTTTTAATATTCTACAATTTAATTAAAATATTTCAATTTTGATTATTATCTAATCTTTATATTATCAAAAATAATATATTATTATATCTAATTAGTTTGATTCAATTTTTTTGATTTTTTTTACTAAAATCGAATCGAACTGAAATAATCGAAATTTTTAAAATTAAACCGAACTGAAATAAATAAAAAATTAAATTAAAATAATTCAATCGATTTTTTCTATTTGAACCGAATAATACTCGCTCCTACTAGTTGCTATCAGTTGAATTTCTAAGAGATTTATAAGCAATTTTTTTTAATGTGCACATATCAAAATATTCATTTTAACACATTCATTCTAAACTCATAATAATTTATTATATTTACTCATTTTATTAATTTATTAATTTAAGTGTCAGAGTAACTGTTTACTAGTGTCAACTACCTCACTCTTCTTATTTGATACATTGATCAATTACCATTATGATATGATTGACATAAATTACAATTATGATATGTTTCCAACCATATCAATTCTAAATTGAAAATGATTAATTCAAGTTGTTTTTATCATTCATCGTTTGCTAAGATTCGTTTAACAAAATTATGTATATTTTTATTTTTTTAAAAATAAATTTTTCTATTTAAAATAAAAAAATAATTAAAAATAAATTGAATTAAATTTTTATAAAGAAATATTTTTTTATTTGAAAGAAATAATTTATATTTGAAAAAAACAAATATGGAGATAATCTATATTCCTCTGCAAGACAATTGTTCTATTATTTCGTGATGATAAGTCTTAAATTTTCTTCATACTATATATATATACGGGTAAAGAATCACCAGATGGCATAATTTTTTTAATTCTTATTTTTTGAATAAAATTAAAATTTTTTTAAGTGTTGGAGAGAGAAATTGAACCAAATACCTCTTTAACCTTTTAGTTGATATATTTTATTTTATAAAAAAATAATTTAAATAAACTTTTATAAAATCATACAAGATTTAACTTCCTTCGAATGAATTAAATTTTTTATTATAAATAAAATAATTATTAAAAAAATAATTATTTAAAATTTTACAAAATTTTTAATGCCGAAGAGAAAGTGAAAGACTTTCAAAATCACACCTTTTTTTAAAGCGTGGAGAACTATATGCACTTTATTCCATATATATATACTCATGCATATTTATATATATAATGAGATAATTTATTTTTCCATTTCAAAAAAAAAAGAGAGAATTTATTTTTTATATTAATATTTTATAAATATAAAAAGTATGAGTTTATATTTTTTTATTCACACATATTAAAAAAATATTTAAAATAATCTATTTAAACTAGTTATGTTTATGTAAATTTAAAAATACGATAAAAAAATACATACAAATATAACATAATTTGAAAGTTTAATTAATTAAATTTATTTATTTATATTAATAGGTGTTATAATTAATTGATTTATATATATTTACTTAATTGAAAATAACCTACGAGTTGAACCACCAACTTGTGAACAACTCTAATTCCATAACTTGTAAATTGTAATAAGTTATGAGATGTTTTAGCTGAATAATAGTTTTTTCAGTAATTTTATCAAACAGGTTGGGAGCGGCTTAGCCGTAGGTTATAAAACCTAAATCACTGCAAATGCCAATCCAAACACCTCGTTAGGCCTTTTGTCCTTTTCATATGAAGGAAGGAAGTAAACGCGGACGTGTCAAGCGCCCACTCTGGTATTGGCAACTTCTCGTTGGAGTTTTTCCCTCATTAATTAGATGAGCAAGACAAAGATTTTGAGTAAACGAGAAATGATTTTAGTGTAATATTTTGTTTCATTAGCTGTTTATGATGGGACATCAGAGGAAAAGATTTCGCTTACCACCTAATCCGTGGTCTTCATATATATAATTCGCCTCTAATCTTTATTAAAAAAATTAATTTGGCAGTCTAATTTTTTTTATTATTAATTTTTAATACCTGACATTCATAAAAGTATAACTATTTAAGTGTATACTGCCTTACACGTATGTTAAATTTTCATAGATTAAATAATTATACTTTAAGAAATTTAAAGGTTAAATAATTATGCCTATAGGAAGTGTAATGGCTAAGATATGTTAGACGTATTCCTGAGTAAAATTACACGGGGATTTGTGGCTTCTATGCGTGAGAGAAGTGATCAATCAGCTGAGCTACCCAATTGATGGAGCAGTCATGACCCTGCTTTGGATAAGGCTAGAAAAGGTAAGTTTTTGGAATTCACTTGTACAAATCACATATCCAGTTTGTGTATATAGAGTTGCCAGTTTCAATCTGCCCTCTTAAGCCATCGAATAAAACTTTCTTTCCCCATAAAATGTTTTGTCAACCAAAATCGGTGCTTCATGAGCTTGTGGGAAAAAACTGAAGTGAGAACACTTCCCTTTAATTACTTTAGCTGCAGGATTTGTCACTCCTAAAATGTATTTCAAAATTTTAAAAAATTTATTAATTTTAATTTTTAAATATTGTAAAAAATTTAAAATATTTTTAATATAAAAAATTAATTAATAAATATTTTTATAAAATGAAATAATTAATTATAAATATTTATATCATAAATGTTAAATAGTAAAATAAATTAATAAAAGGTTAATTAATAAATTTTTTAAAATATTAATATATTTTTTAAAGTTGAGAGGCTGAGTTTGAGTTTTCCACAGGCCGGATTAAATTGTAATTTCTCTAACTAATATTAAGTTAATATGGGATTTTCCCTTCCTACTCCCCGAACCTAACCCAACGCCAAATCCTTTCTTCTTCCTTAAGCAAATTCACTCGTCTCTCTTTCTGCTCTGCAAATAACAAAATCCCTAGTCATGCAAGAAACAGAGCTCCACGATTTATCTGACGACCCAGATTATGCTGCTTCTATCCAGCAAGTAAGCAATCAATTAAATTCATCGATCAATTGCGTACAAGTGCCTAATATTCTTCAAATTCGAATTACATTTTATTCGAGCAAATGTGCAACTCAAATTTTCCAACACTGATCTCGTGAATTTGAGTTTAGGTTTTTCTGACTGTGGCCACTTTTGGTAGGGATCAGCAAGTGACATGATGAGGAGCAACAGCAGTAAGCGAAGCTCGTCCAGCGAACCAGAAGGCGCTGAAGTTGTGTATTTGAAGGATAATGTGGCGATTCATCCGACTCAGTTCGCTTCTGAGAGAATTAGTGGCAGATTGAAGCTTATTAAGCAAGGCTCATCTCTCTTTATTGTAACTCCTCGAATTTTAGGCTTATACATTTATTGCTTATACATGTTTGATATTAGAACTCTTATCATTATTTTTACTGTCTTTTAATGGCCATTCTAGACATGGATTCCATACAAAGGGCAAACCTCGAATGCGAGATTGTCTGAGAAAGGTTGGTAGCTCTGAACTGTTTTGTCAACGAATTGATGCCACTCACTTGGTGGCTGAATTGGTTGTCTTGTGGTTTCGTTTTGTAGATAGCAGTCTTTACACCATAAAGGCCGTGCCTTTTACAGATGTGCGTTCCATTCGTCGACACACTCCAACTCTTGGGTGGCAGTACATAATAGTTGTTTTGTCATCAGGTATAACATGCTAGTTCTTTTAGCTAAGCTAATTTGGCTTAGCAATTCTTTTAATAATTCAGAAGCTATAACAATACTAATTCCTTAGTCGATTTAAGGTAGATCTATTCCCTGTTTAGTTGCTTGGTTGATATAACAGAAAAAAAAAAAAAAAGAAATTAGTAGTTTCTGTGCTAACTGAAATGTTTCTTATAAGGGAAAATCATTCTGAGATTTATGTTTTGGCTGATTTTCTTACTTAATGTTTGATCTCGAGAATGAAATTACTGAAAATTATTGACTCTCCTTACTAAACCTTTAACATGAAAGAAATGGGATTTCTTGGTTTGTTATGGCAAGCCAAAGCATGATCCAGTAATTAACCTGCTGTCAGCTCTTATATGAAATTATTTTTTTTTCATGCTAAGTACAAAATCTTTCTGCAATTTATCACAATACATTAATTTCATGCCGTGTGCAGTTGCTTCTAATAAGCTGATAGGAGTGATGCGTGCATCTCCATGGCACATTTTCAGAAGGATTTCTTGCTTTTTCATGCAAAATGATTTTGGTTAGAAATGACCACTTAAGAATTGAACTGGTTAATGCCATCATACTCTCTCTCTTTTTTTTTTTTTTTTTTTTTTTTTTTTTTTTTCCTTCCTGTTACCAATTGTGCATTTCTTCCATAGTTATTAAAGACTCAAGGCACATTGAGGTGCAGAAGGGTCTTTGTGTCTAGGCATAAGTAGGACTGTGCAATCTGTGGGTTCAGTTCAAACCAAATTGAACCAAATCGATTAAACCGAAAACCGAATTACAAGTTTTTAAAAAATGAACTGAACTGAATATACTAAGGAAACTGAATCAAATGAAACCGAAAAAGTTGGTTTGATTCAGTTCAGAACAACCGTTTACAGCCACTTTGAGTCGAAATCCAAATTACAGAAGCTACTAAAAATGGAAATCAGAAATTATAGACTGATCACAAACTATTGCAAAGCAGATTACAGATTCACAAATTACAAAATCAGTAACCACAAATTCACAAATTACTCAATAATATTTCAACAAAATTTTAACAAAATACTTGAATAAATCACAAAATTGAAATCACAAATTATAGAGGGGCTCCAAAATCTGAAAAGTCAAAAAATTATCATATCCCCTAAATAAAATAACGAAGGACAGAGATGTGGAACTCTTCATCAATTTGGACATGAAGGGACAATTACTAGAGGTGAAGGCTGTTTCATGTTGAGTGACGGTTGTAGGTGGATGAGGCTCAAATGTAGTTGGACGTCTGATGCTGAATTAACAGGTTGCATCTGCTGGTAATCAAATTTGGGTGGAGGTTAGAGTGAAAGAACAAATAAATAACTCAAATGCAAGTAGGTTTTGGTTTTTCAAATTTGAGGGAGAAGAGCCATGGTGGCATTCAGCAGATAAAGAGAAGAGAGGAGAAGATTGGAGATGGAAGGGCAGCGTGGAAGTGGGGTGGCTAGCTAGGTTTTCAAGTTTATGAGGTAAGATTTAATATATAGAATGGTTTGGATGACTAGGATGGATCCAATTGAATGATTGCGATCTATTGTTAAGTTTAAAGAGGGAAAAAAAAAGTATCATAGTATTGAGTAGCACACTAAACCTGTTTTTGCAGGTTACCAATCTTAGCCACCAAGCCAAAGGCAATACCCATAATCAGTTTCTTCACAGAAATACTTATCTTGGTTCAGTTCAGTTCAACTGATTTCTTTCTCTAGTAGACCAAACCGATCCAAGCGGTTTCTTAAAAAATAAAACTGAATCAAATTTATACTTCTGTTCGATTGGTTATTTCAGTTTAATCTGAAATCTTCTCACAAGTCATAAGGCATAGACGCACGCTTGAATAAGGTGAGCCACAAAAACTAAAATTTAATGAAAATTAAAAATGAAGTAAACTTATAATATATGTAGTTTTGTTTAACCAAACTTACTAAAATTACCAATTTACTAATTTGAACTTGTTAGAAAATAAAATAAACACAAATTTTGGACATTCGAAAACATCTTAGATTTTTTATATTCACAAATGAATCCAAATGGCCCTATTAGCATCAAAAAATGAGAAAAAAGAAATTTCGATAACCTAAATGGAGGACTTAAATAACATGTTAATATTACTTTGTAAATAGATGTCAAATAATCAAGGAATAAATTACCTAAAATGGTATATTATTTGTCTTCTTTGAAAAAGAAGAATTTATTTTGAAAAACTACTAAAATAAAGAATCCACATAACATTTTCAGTGGTATTGAAAAAGGAAACTTTAGATAAAATTTAAAATAGAAGAGTCCAAAACTTAGTTAAGATGAGAAAGAGAATCAAAGAATTTATAAATAATATATGAAAAAAAAAAGATTAGAAGTATCATGAGTTTTGAAAATGGAAATATAGGAGGCTTGTGATTATGAATATTGTGGTTTGATGAGATTTTAGTGACTAGTTATCGACAACTATACTAATTCTGTAAACTTCCTGTGCATCAATATGGAATTCTGGTAGATTGGCTAATTTGGATTGAGTGGTAGTGTTTTTTGCCAATGCAAGTGCCTGTCGAAGGTGGAAATACAAGAGGCTTCTTTCTAGAGCCTTGAGCCTAGAGCAAGGCGCATAAGGTGAGAGCATTGTGATATTGCGTGCCTTTTTTTCCCGTAGAAGTATGTTACATGTTATAGAAGGAGAAAGAAGAGAGCTGCAGAGAAGTGAGCTGATCATGTGGAGTATTTTGGAGGGAAAATAGTTGAATAGCAGTTAATTGTTGAAGATTTTTGGAGGGAAGCATTGATTTAGTTACAGGTCAGCTCAAGTAGTTAGGGCAGTTACAGCAGACTTGTATAAAAAGGAAGATAATTGTACCTGAAATTCATTCTTGAAGAATCAATAACAAAGATCATTCTACTCTTTCTCTATATTATTTTTCTTTTCACCTAGTCTGATTCTTTCTCTCATCTCACTGTAATTTTCTACTTCTCATCTCAATTTCTTCTCTTTCTCATCTTCTAATTCTGTTCTCAGTCTCGGCTCCTGACAAAGCTCTAGAGTTGAAGTCTGGTGAGTGTTGAGCCAGAGATGCGCTTTTAATAACTATGATTTCTTCCATCCACTGTTTACTTCAAGTACTGCCAATTTTGAACTAATGATGCAAACTACATATATATATTTTTAATCTCCAATGTCATCTTAGTTTTATCATTGCCTATTTGGTTAGTTATCTGTGCTTTTATTTCTAGTTACATTTTTTAGGGTTAATAACTAATCTGATTAATTTTTGTCTACTTCTCTACATTTTAAAAAGGAGGCATTTTGCAGGACTCGCATTTCCCCCTCTTTACTTCTACAATGGAGGAGTCAAAGAGTTCCTTGCTACAATAAAGCAACATGTTTTGATTGTGAGGTTGGTTACCATTTTAGCATGCATTTTCCCCTTATATTAACTAACTCTCTGTTTCAAAAGATAGCTTACAAATTGGCCAATATGTACTTATTGTAAGAGCATCTGTCCTACATTGAACTTCCACTTATATGCTATGCAACAAGAATTTTGTATTTTATACATTGATTATTGTCGTCATTTTTGGCTGCCTTGATTTTTCCACTGCTTATTTTTTATTTATTTGTCTTTATTTTGTTTGTCGAGATTCAGGACTAAATGTTTTGGGGTTGTATATGAAATTTTATGGGAACTAAAATAGGGCATTGCTTGTGGATTATGAGGAATCGAGTAACAAACCATGGTCTTGCTTAGGCTATGGAAAGCCTCCTTTTTGGCCTCTATGACCTCTAACCTAGTTACATGTGCTCCCTTATAGATATGGGTCAGAGGTTAAGGTTGGCAGTTTTTCTTGCTTGGGTTTGCAAGTAACAGAGTATATGTGGATAGAAAAAAATAAAACGATTATTTAGTACTTAAATGTGGGAGAAAAGCGAGCATGATGATTTATGTTGTGTTTGCAGGATGATTTTTTTTCGTTCTTTTCTTTTTGTTGGTTATGGTGATTTATTTTGACATTATCTTGTTAGCATGAAGGGGTAGAACCATGGTTTTAAATTGTGGTCGTGGTCGTGGTCGTGGCCGCGTTCGCGGTCGCGAGTAACGGAAACAGGCCTGTAATGGCTGTAATGGTAATGGCCTGATGCTATGCAAATTTTTCAAAAAAATTTGCAAAGTTCATAAATGAAATGATATTGATTAGATTTAATTTAGAACAATATATACAAATGCATAGTAAACTTATATACATAAAATATAGATTATTTAACTTAAGTTAAATATCATATAATTTAAAATAAGAAAAGCCAACATAATCTTTATAAATCGAGTAACCTAATAGCTCAAAGTATAATTTTAACTCAAAACTAACACTTTAATCCATAAAAAAAATTTTTATAAACGGGAAAAAACAACTAAAAACTAAAATAGATAAAATTTAACTAACTTTTTAGAAGAAATAAGCTTGGAAATAGAGTAGTTTATGATGGATTTAAGCTTATATGAGAAATATGCAGGGAAGATCGAAATTTGAAAGAGAAAGGGAAGAGAAAATTTAAAAATATGGCTTTTGAAGCTGCTGAAAAGTGTAGAAACTAATAAAAATGAGAATAGGGGGTATAAGAGGAAGGATATAAAAGAAATTTAATTACTGGTAATAGCCGTTACGCCTGCAAATCAGGGGGCCCGTTGTATAACGGGGTAATGGGTAACGGCCCCCCCCCCCCCCAAACCCGTTATATAACGACCGTTATGTGCCGTTATTTAAAACCATGGATAGAACTTCTCCTGCTCCAAATTGCTGAAATTGTCATTTATAGTATTTGGCAAAATAGTGGGTCAAATGCATGCTTATTGGACAGTGAGGTTTTATTTGGGAAGCAGAAAGGGGCAATTCGGTTCAACCATGTCTTATGCAGAGTATTTGGTAAAACAACAACACTTGCATGTTTAAGGGTGTAGACGAAACCTCTTTTTTTTTTTCCTCCTGGATGGTTTGTACAAGTTCCTTCTTTCTCTCTTTCTCCTTGGGCTTTTAGTTACTCCTAATCTTAGAAGCCAAATTCTTTTTATTTCCTCTGTGGTTGTTCCTTTGTTTCATCTCTTGCAAATATTTTGTGTTTTTTCACAGTTTCGCCCTTTAATTTTATTAATTAATTAGAAGAGGAAGAAGGTGTTTTTTTGCAAGGGTGTGGCATCATACCATATCTAAAGCATGTGTGATGCCCTTCTTTATTTTCTTTACTTCATTCAATTGTTAATTATGTACTTTTGAAATATTTTGTCTCACATTAGTTACGGGTGAGTTTTAAATTTGCTTATTTTGACATCCAACTTGTCCTTATTTATCATTATGGATGCCTTTTCTTATATTTGTTTGCAATTCACAGGTCATTGGAAGATGCAAATGTATTTTTGGTCAATGATTTCCAAAATCCTTTGCAGGTGTGTAGAATTGATTGATTTTGTTTGCTTTCTTTGGATAGCTAATAACCACAGTTACATGGCAACCATTCTATTACATTGCTCTGAGGCACTCTTTAATTGCAATATTTTGTTTCTTAAAACTAGGTTTGCTTTAGATATTGTTTTCTACTAGCTTGTGTGTATGTGTGTGGGGTGGGGCAGGGGGCTAATCCCCAAAATTGACCTAGGCATTGCATTTTCATTCGAGAACCTTTGTGTTGTTTAACATTGCTTGCTTTGGTTCTTATCTGATTCATTGTTTGCTGTCCATAGAGAACTTTATCCTCTTTGGAGCTTCCTAGGGCCGTTCCTATTGCAAGTGGGGCATCCGCATATGCTTCAACTGGTGAATCTCCATCTTATGAAAACCAAGAAAGAGCTGCTAGGGATGCCCACAATGGAAGCTCTAGCATTTCTCAAAATGTCAGGAGGCAGAGGCAAAAGAGCAATGATCCTGCTCGAGATCTCTCAATCCAAGTATTGGAAAAATTTTCTCTTGTAACCAGATTTGCTAGGGAAACAACTTCACAATTGTTCCGAGAAAATCAAAGCAATGGATTTGGTGCTGTTGAGAGGAAAAACTACAGCCATTCTTCCCTTGATATTCCTCCAAAGATACCAAAGGACACAGAGGAAGTTCCTATTCAAAGTACAGTACCGTCAGATCCTCTTGAGGTAACCTCTTGTGCCCTTTGGAAATTATTCAATCTAGTACTTCAGGGGAATTATCTCGATATTTAGTTAAATTAATGCTTTTCGGGGGCATTTTCCCTAAATGTGAATGCACTATTAAGAAGTTAGAATATGTGGGTTTTGTGATGTAGATGCAATTACTTTTCAACTAATCCATATCCTCAGTGTGTATATGACTGTAATGTACATGTGCATATACATATCTTGGATCAACATGCATATGCATGCATTTATCCGACTATTTATCTGAAGCTTGGACACTTTTCTAGATTTTTGGAATGATATATTGCAAATGGTAGTCTAGTTGCATATCTTAAAGCAATTTCGCATAGGCTTTCCAACATTGCATGTTGCTAGTTTGGTATTTCACAGGGCATTGACCAGCCCTATGCATATGTGTGTACCTTTAATAGTCTGTTACAATCCCATAAGTTCTCCTGCCATTCACACAATGTTATCAATTCAAGAGGCGACACTTTTTTTGAAAAAGGCGACAAAGCCAACATGTATCACCAACTATATTTTATATGTTTTAATCGAACTAAATATTAATTTCTTTAGTTAGATGAAAACATATAAAATATAGTTGGAGATACAATATATTTATATATGATATATAGAAGATTAATATAATTTCTTAATATATATAAATAAAATTGATAATATAAATAAAAATTATAATTATTATAATTTAATTATTGTAATTATAAATAATATATAATTAAATAAATATATTACTAATATATAGATAATATATCAATATATAAATAATTAAATAATAATAAATAATCATATTAACTAATAATAAAATTATATAACTTATATATACTATTTAATATAATAGTCTATATAATAAATAATAATATTATTTAATATAGAATATAAAATAATAATAATATATATAACTAAAGAAATTAATATTAATCTTCTATAAATAAACATTATTTATTAGATATTACTAGTACGAATACCAAGATAATTTATTATAAACTACTAATACGATGGAAAAAAAGTGAGGAAAAGTCAAAAGATCCCAATGTCTTTTCTTCTTCCAAGGAAAAAGGTGACTATTAAATATTTCTAAAACCACTTCTTCTTCCTTGCTTTCTTTGCTTTTGTTCTGCTTCTTTTCTTTTTTGCTGTTTATGAAAAAAAAGAAGCTATTTTTCCGAGGTGACGGCTCATACACCAGGCGCCTCTGCCATTTTACGTTGGCCGCTCACCTCTGTCACTCCAGGTGCAACTCATCTGGGCAAGGTGAGGGTGCTTCACCCAGCCTTGCTCGATGCCTTTTCATGCCTTTAACAACATTGCATTCACATTCATGGATTGATTGTGGGATTTACTAATTTATTCATTTAGATTAGCATGTCAAATTTCAAGAATTGAAAATAAATTATAAAATGATTTGGCTTTGAATTGTATTATGTATAGAAAAAATTGTTCAATTTTAAGAGCTATTTAAATGACTAAGCATTAATAATTCAATATACTTGATATTTGGCATTCACAAACTGCATGACTCCTTCAATTAGATGGTGACCTTGCAATAATATAAATGCCTAAAAAAATTACAAGACTCTGAAAAAACTGTTGGAACTTGCACACAAAACTTACCTTCATCTTTCAAAGGTTTTTTATATTTCACCTCATATTTGTTTAGGTAATTATAAAATTTCTTTAAGGGGCTATGGTTATCTTGATATTCACTTAATAAGGGTGAAATAGGGAGACTAATTTGTTTTTGTGATGAAATTTGAAAACTGACAAATAAAAGTTTGCAGTGGTGGAAACCTTTAGCATCTCAGAATCAAGATTTGTAACTTCCATTTTGTTCGATGAGTCACCATGCATTTTATCTTGCCAGCCTTATGGGACTGGTGGTCATTTTTTTGTCATCTCATGACATACAAAATGTATCAAATTATTTTTTGGATTATTAGAAACATGAGCCATTTTCAAAACTGACAGGGATAGTTGAAATTGCTTTGATTTCCTTCTACATAAATTGAGGATATCAATGCTTTGTTACAATTAATGTTATGGTTAAAAATTTAGTCCAACTCCAACTGCTTGTGTTATTTTAGTTGTGGAAGAAATCATCCTATTCCAGAGCAGTATCACTATGCAAAACCTTAATGCGAACACCAAATTGATTATGTATTTCAGTACAAAATTTTTGAAAAATGGAGAATAACTCAGAGCGATTCTTCATTAAAAACAACCAAGTGCAATGAGAATAATCATCAATAAAAGTAACAAAATACTAAAATCCCAAAGTTGTACTGACACGACTTGGACACCAAATGTCTGAATGAACAATGTCAAATATCAAAGTGGCCCTATTATTGACTCGCTTGGGAAATGAAGCCCGAGTTTATTTCCCAAGTTGACATGACTCGCATGATAAAGAAGACAAAGAAGAAAGACTGGGGACGATTTTCTGCAATTTGAGAAGACTAAGATGTCCCAAACGGTTATGAATAAGCTCAGCGGACGTAGTAGAAACAAAAGCAACCGGAGAGGTGGTACAATCTTTGTGACTCAGATCTTGTTCCAATCATTCTCCCAGAACTCCGGTCCTGCACAACAACAGAATCAGCAGTAAAGGTTACTGAACAATTAAGATTTTTGGTCAATTTGCTAATGGAGATTAAATTATATGGACATTCAAGAGTGAATAAGACAGTAGTTAAGGAAATAGAAGGAAGAAGTTGTATGTTTCCTATTCCTTGAACTTAAGTTTGTGAACCAGTAGCTAAGGTGACTTTAGATAATGTAGAAGGTGAAACAAGAGTAGAGAAAATATTGTGATTATTAGAGATGTGATCAGAAGCACCAGAGTCTAGGATCCATGGACCAACAGGTGAAGACTTAGTTAGACAAGCAAAAGAATTACCGGAGTGATCAATGCTGGAAGATGGAGGATGTTGCTTAAGTTTGTGAACCAGCTCAAAATACATAATTATTACTCCCTTGCAACTTCACTGTAGCAATTGAAAAGGAAGGTTTAAGAGACTCAGAACCTATATTGAGTGTGTTTTGCTTCTCAAACATGTCAGGAGAGATTCTGAAACAACAAGGGACCGAGTAGGGAGTCGAATCTGCCAAAAAAGAGCCGAATCTGCCAAGAAAAAGGGACCCAAGCCGTGAACAGTAAATTCGAAGTTACTGTTCACAAAGGGCGTGTGAAGGCGAGCTGAATCAAGCGGCCGGACCTACTGGGCTGTAGTCGCCGTCGCCGGACAATGCAGGAGGAAGAATCGCCGGCATGAAACGGTCGCCGGAAGAGGGTGCGCGCGCCGGCGCATGGCCCGAGACAGGCTGGTCGGGGCGGCGCGTGGGGCCGGATCTGGAGGTGGTGCTTCACCGGAAAGTAGATCGGACGACGGCGTGGAGAATGGGTTGGGTGGTGAGACTAACTGATTTCCAGAAAGTCACCAAAGCAGTTTGGTTCAATAAAAAGATCTGAAGAAAAATCAAAAGTAACTATTTTAGGCAATTGTTTGTTGAGATGCTATTATGTGCTACCGGGGAAATGTGGTGGATTCAATTTGAATCACAACGGTCTGCAAATATTTCTAGTTCTACATAAACTAATGGAGCTGCTACACTATCTTCTACTATTTTTATGTTTGAAATCCAGCCTTGAGGACAAGGCTATTTTTGAGGGGGGTGGTATTGTTAGAGATATGGAGAATTCTAGAAATGCAAGAGGGAAATAAGGAGATAAAAACCATGTGGTTGGACAGCTGGCAAAAGGGGGGAATATTCTAGAAGAGAAGGCTAACAGAACGAGTATAAAGAGAAAGAAGGGTGATGCGAGAAGGCATCAGTATATTCTGGAATTTACCTCTATTTTCAGAGGGGCAGAATTCTCTCTGCACGGGGATCCTTTTCTCGGGCCTCTTGGCAGCCATTTCTATCATCTTATTTGCTTTCTTCTTATTTTTCAGCATCTATTGTAAGTAAAAAAAGAGAGAAAAAGAGATATCAGCCCTTCATTGTTTCTAACTCTATCATATCACTCTATCTAGAATTCTAGACTTTTTTATTAAACTTGTATCATCAACTGAGTTCATCATTTAATAGCATTTTATTATATATTCTTGACCTATTTGACATCAAGTTGGAATGAACTAAGAGGCTTGTCTGAGTGTGTGAGCATGTGAGTTGTTCTAGTTCAAATATTTTTTGTTTGGAAAAATTTAGAAATAACACCAGAAAGATTTAAATTAAATCATGTTTCTTGAATAATTACATATCTATTGTGATTTTATCTCTTCTTTGTTGATAAATAAATGCACGTATTCCTTCTTTTGGGTGTGGAATTAAATTCTTCCCACAATCTTTTTGGCAGTTTGATAAGCTGACACTTGTGTGGGGAAAACCACGACAGCCACCCCTAGGTTTTGAAGAGGTAAGGGTTCTCTTTCCTAAACACAAATTAACTAGTCAGTGATAGGTCTCACATGTATGAATGTTTTATTAGGGTATTTGGTGTTAGTTCCCTTGGAAGAATAATAATTCTCGTACTTCAGTTCTTGGTCGTTTCTTGGAACTAACCTAATCTCTACCTTTTTGCTGATGGATTTTGTTCTTCTACAACCTAACCCAAGAGCTGTGACCAACACTGGATTTAGGTTGACATAAGGCCCTCAAAGCTCTTGAAGGCTGTAGATGATATATCACATAAATAAACCATCCACTTGCATAGAAATCAATAGTTACAACACACACACAGATAAGTGGAGTTAAAACTCGATTTGGAGGGAAGCTCAAATAAACCGTTATTCCAAACTCAATATTCATAAATGTGGAGTTCTGCTCAGCCCAATACATTATTTATAATGTATATACAGGTTCTATGTCACTACCCGTGGAAGCACAATACAAGCATCAGTTTAAAACCTAAATGTTTCTAATATTCAACTATCTACCCAAATTATCCTTGATTGCCCATAACTATCAACATATAATTTATAATTAATATTCACTCATACAACCCAAAAACAACAAGTTAAAACACTTATTACATTTAGAATAATAAAAGAGAGAGAAAACAATAACACAAGAAGATTTATGTGGTTTGGCTACAAGAGCCTATTTCCACGGACACAAAACCTCAAAGGACTATATCTTTATTGAATTGGGTTATCTCACTAATATAAAGGGTTCTCTATTTATAATAGAAGATTCAAGAAATATATGGTATGATACTATAAATGAAGGATTCTCCAACTATAATAGAAATATATTAAATCCCATGATCATAGGAATTTATAGACATAATTATTCTATTTATAAATACAAATCCTATATTAAATAGATTCAACTTTCCATAACATTCTCCCTTAATTGTAGTTTGGAATCTCATCAATTCTAACACTCTCCCTTGATGAGATTCTGTATAAAAGCCAGAAACTTACTCATAACAGCTTTTGACCAGCAACTCATGAGCAGATTCAAAACTAGGCATTCACACAAAGTATCAAAATACAAAACAATCCTTAGAAATGCACTTCCCTCTTTAAAGGCAATACCGGCGAGGAAACATCAACACAATATTGCTCTCCAAAGGTAATATCGGTGAGAAAATATCAACACAAAATTTCTCTCCAAAGGTACTACCAGTGAGAAAACATCAACACAAAACAATTCATAGAATTGAACAACCACACCGATCGAATACAAAAGTATGTGTGAACAGTATCCATAATTAGTACCGATGAATAGTGCCCGTGAACAGTATCCAAACAAAAACCTCAAAAAATTGAAGGCTTTATACTATATTAAATTTAGAATAATAAAAAAGAGAAGATAATAACACAAAAAGATTTACGTGTGTTAAATTTTGGTCAGGTCTAACTCACTCCAATAGCTAGCCCAAGGGGAGGAGTGCCTATGGCCCATATAAGGGGCACATTACCCCTTTCCACAACCGATGTGGGATTTAACACACCCCCTTACGCCCAGAATTTTTATTGGTGCGTGACATATTTATGGGAGGCCCAACATCGGATGGGAGGCTCTGATACCATGTTAAATTTGGGTCAGGTCTAACTCACCCCAAAAGCTAGCTCAAGGGGGAGGAGTGTCTATGGCCCATGTAATGAGCACATTATCCCTTTCCACAACTGATGTGGGATTCAACAACGTGGTTCGGCGATGAGAGCCTATATCCATGGACACAAAATCTCAAAGGGCTACATTTTTATTGAATTGGGTTATCTCACTAATACAAAGGGTTTCTCTATTTATAATGAAAGATTCAAGACATATATGGTATGATACCATAAATGAAGGATTCTCCAACTATAATAGGAATATATCAAATCCCATGATCATAGGAATATATAAACATAATTATTCTATCTATTTAGGAATACAAATCCTATATTAAATAGATTCAACTTTCCATAACATTCTCCTTTAATTGTAGCTTGGAATCTCATCAATTCTAACAACACTAAAGTTAACTAGTTGAAGATTTATTTATGCAAATTCCAGCTTTGTAGATGCGATTGACCATCCTAAAATGAGGGAAATAACACTCGTTCTGAAACTATCCTCCTAATTACTTGGCACTTGTGAGACCCACACTTCTGATTATTTCACTATTCAGTTGCCACTGGACTTTTGCCAATTTGAAGTTACCTGTCAATGCTTCTGGGCCATTGACGATGGTTCTCAACCATGGTTTCAAATAATGGTTATTACATAATGTAACTGCCATTATTTTAAGGTTTTTTTTGTGGTCATTACTGTTAAGATCGTCATTGCAATTTTTTATTTTTATTTTTTAAAAAAAGGTGTTGCAGCCGTTACGACTTCTATGTAAGAATCACAACCGTTAGTAGCCGTTAGATAATGGCCATAATGGCCGTTATTTACAGTTTGTGCAAGAATCTTCCTGCTTTTTGCAGCTTTCACATGAAGGCTTAGAGGTGGAGGGCATAAAACAAATTTTATTGGCTCCTTGACAAGTCAAAATTACAACCAGTAGCTTCTTCTGAATGAAGTTGTGATTAACAAAGGTTTCCTTATGTTTTGATTTTAATTCTTTGATTTGACACTGAGGTCCTCCATCCTCACTCTTTGATCAGATATGCTTTCACATCATGGGCAATTAAAATTGCAAAACTTTTGTCAGGAATATGCACAATGTAACTATGATAATATGAGGGTCTTAACTCTGGTTTGATATGTTATTGCCATTATCGAGTCTTTTTTTAAGATTAATGGGCCTAATTTTTGTGAGTTTATGGTTTGCAGAACTCACCTTGGGAAACTGCTTATATATCCTGTTCCATGATAGATTTTGTTCTATAATATGTGTAACTACAAAAGAGGATCTTTTTTAAATTAATGGAGCTTAACTCGGGTTTGTAGGGGGTATTATATGTTTTCTTCAGTTTTCTTAGTCTTATCTGCAGTGGTCCACTTTCTTGGATTCTGAAGGACGAGTCATGGATTCTAAAGCTTTAAGGAAGAGAATATTCTATGGAGGAGTTGAGCACACGTTAAGGAGAGAGGTTTGTTCTTTGCAGTGTGTTAAAAAAAAGTAGATACTATTTTTGGTTTAACACCGTTTCATTCTTAAATCTCTCGTTTATGCTTGTAGGTGTGGCCACTTCTGTTGGGATATCATACATATGATTCAACATATGAAGAAAGGGAATGCCTTCAGTATAACAAAAAATTGGAGTATGAAACCATAAAAAGACAATGGCAGGTTGGTATTCTTTGTTTATATAATCATAGATCCCTGCATCCATATGTTACTGTATAATATGCCTGTGGAGGTCTAAAGAGCTACTATTGCTTCTTTTCCTTGCTGGGATGGGGGATTTGAGACAGCGTCTAATGTTTTGGAATTTGCATTGGCTATGAATTTTCTTTTCTCCATTACACTGATAGTCTTTCTTTTTTCCTTCACTATTTTCCTGGTGCAATTATAAATATATTAAACGGACTGTAGGCACAGAGCCATAGATTTAGTTAAAAGTTTACTGAACCAGGTAACTGGAACCTTATGCAGGTTTTTGGGGGGCCAAAATGGAAACTTGATTGGTAGGTGCGGAAAACTATGAGTCGGACCAATGTCTTCGTTTCATGATGCACTTCTCAACTAAATTACTTGTAATAGTACTGAAAATTGAGGCCAATTGATATTTTATATACAATATAATATCCTTCTTTTGTAATAACTTATTAACATGTTGATATGATCTCATAAAACATCACCTTTATACAAGTGCTTGTGGGCGGTGTTATTCTGTTTAGTTATGACAAATGGACCTTTGTATGTCAGGATAGCATGAGTTGTTCTGCTCTTACTTTTCTTCAAATATGGTTATCATTTCTGTATGTCTAATGGAGAAGCGTTTTTTCTACCTTTTCCCTTTTTGCAGAGCATCTCTCCTGAACAGGCAAAGAGATTTACAAAATTTAGGGAAAGGAAAGGCCTTATAGACAAAGATGTGGTATGCATAAAGCTAAACAGTTAAATACGGAACTTCCAAATATTTAATCCAGTTGATTTTACCTATAAATGCAATTTTGACTTAATTATTTTAATTTTTTATCTGTCTCTCCAGGTGAGGACCGATAGGTCACTTTCTTTCTATGATGGGGATGACAATCCAAATGTGAATATCTTAGGGGATATACTATTGACCTACTCATTCTATAACTTCGATCTTGGTTATTGTCAGGTAATTACTTCTCTCAGTTACATTGTTTCCACTGGAGATACTCTTCATTTTAATTTTACAACATTGAAAGTCTCATCATTCTGGTTTTGGTGGTTGTTTTCTAGAAGCTTTTCCTTCATTAAAGTTTCATCTAATGTACTTGTTGCATCCTGATCAATGTCAATCCTTACGTTCAAGAGATTGCATATCTAAATGCAATAGAAAATTTTGGTGAAATAGTAATTGTTGGAACTTTTTATCCTTTCCCTTCAATCTCTCTGCTATACATTATAGATCCCTTCTCACAGTGTACCTTTTGTCTCCATATTTCATATTTGTAACAATAAATATTTTATTATTTATTGATTATTATTAATTTTTTTTTTTTTGTTAATGGTTGAGGTTAGTTTTTTAGCGGTTCTTGTAGATCACCTTAAGCTATGTTTGGTATAACGTAACCAAATATGTAATGTGATCATGATTATATTATTTTATTTGGTAACACAAGAAAAAAAATTACATTATCGATTGATGATTAAACAATCTAATTAATTACACTTTGAATAATATAGTAACTACCTACAAAAATGAATATAATGGTATGCTAGGTAGTTTTTTTATTGATTTCTTTATTGTCAATTACCATCATCAACGCTCCCACTCAACTAGTATTGCCACAAACTATCATCACTCCCACCTAGCTGCCCACATCACTGACCCACCATCACCTAACAACCATCACCACAACTTGACTGTTGCTGCCACCATTGTCATGTGACACTACCACTGCCACCACCACGAAAATTGTTACTACCACCAGCGCCGTTTCTGCCAGCCCACCACCACTACCATTTGGTCACCTCTACCATCACAACCACCTAGCTACAGCTACCTCTGTCCGGCCACTACTGTTATCATCAGCACCACTGCAGCCTTTGCTGCTGCATTACTACTTTTGATGGAAAAATCCTTGACTTGTATTGTATATTATATCGTATCATGATTGATTGTATATCACACTTGTTGAATCCCACATCGGTTGTGGAAAAGGGTAATGTGCCCCTTATATGGGCTATAGGCACTCCTCCCCTTTGAGCTAGCTTTTGGGGTGAGTTAGGCTTGGCCCAAATTTAACATGGTATCAAAGCCTCCCCATCCGATGTTGGATGCCCCATAAATGTGCCACGCACCAGTAAAAATTCTGGGCGTGAGGGGGTGTGTTGAATCCCACATCGGTTGTGGAAAGGGGTAATGTGCTCTTTATATGGGCTATAGGCACTCCTCCCCCTTGAGCTAGCTTTTGGGGTGAGTTAGGCCTGACCCAAATTTAACAGTACTGATTGAACAAAACCCAAGGACTGCAGGAAAGATGTGAATTCCAAGTTTCATTGTCGAGAAGTCTGTATTAAACCATAAAGTGACCTTTTCAATAAGCAAACTTGTCCTGGACTAGCTTTAGAATTGTTGAGATTATTTCTATAAATAGCCTAGATTTGTAGTGATAATTAGGGATATGATTGTGTGATATGATTGTGTGATATGATTGAAATATGCTTAGGCTATAATTAGGGATATGATTGTTGAGATTATTTCTGGACTAGCTTCTCTCATCCACAACTACATGGAGGTATCGACACAATATTGGTCAATTCGTCTCACAGTTGCTTCAATTTTGTAGAAAGATAATATTTATTGTTGTATATCACAATAGAGATTACAACCTATTTATACATGAGAGACGGTAACTAAACAGGAAGGAAAATCAAGCCTATAATTATATAATCCCTAAGATTAAGCAACTGATTCATCTATCAATATTTACTTCCTATATTAACATATTTACTTTCTATAACTTATAACACTCCCCCTCAAGTTGGATCATAAATGTTAATCATGCTCAACTTGTTATATATATAATCAACTCGAGTCCCATTTAGAGCTTTAGTGAAAATATCTCCTAATTGTTCTCCAGTTCGGATATATCCTGTTGATATTATCTTTTGTTGGACCTTTTCACGAACAAAATGACAATCAATCTCGATGTGTTTAGTCCTCTCGTGAAATACTGGATTGGAGGCAATGTGGATAGCTGTTTGATTATCACACCACAACTTAGCAGGCACCGAATTTGTGAACCCAACTTCTTCCAACAGTTGACGTACCCACAAGATTTCACAAATGGCTTGTGCCATAGCTCGATATTCAGATTCAGCACTAGAACGGGAGATCACATTTTGCTTCTTACTTTTCCATTAGACCAAGTTACCTCCCACAAAAACACAATACCCAGTAATTGACCTCCTATCAACTTTCGAGCCTGCCCAATCAGCATCACAAAAGCATTCAATATTTGAGTGTCCATGGTTACCATAGAATAGGCCTCGCCCTGGGACCCTTTTAAGGTAACAAAGAATCTGTCCCAGAGCATCCCACTGGGCAACAGTAGGAGAAGACATAAACTGACTTACCACACTCACTGAATATGCAATATCAGGACGAGTCACCGTCAAATAATTCAGCTTGCCAACTAATCTTCTATACCTTCCAGGATCTGCAAATGGCTCATTGTCTTCTGTGGTAAGTTGAAGGTTAGGGGTCATTGGGGCACTACAAGGCTTAGCACCCAATTTTCCTGTTTCTGCCAACAAATCAAGAACATATTTTCTTTGAGACAAGAAGATGCCTTTCTTACACCGCATAACTTCGATTCCCAAGAAATATTTCAAGGAACCCAAATCCTTTGTATGAAACTGTGTTTTAAGAAATTCTTTTAGGGATGTGATGCCAGCAATGTCACTTCCTGTGATAACGATATCATCCACATATACTACAAGCAGAATTACTCCACTATCAGAATTTCTATAAAACACTGAGTGATCACACTTACTCATCTTCATTCCAAACTGTTGGACCACCTCACTAAACCTGCCAAACCATGCCCGAGGACTTTGTTTCAAGCCATAAAGCGATTTTCGAAGTCTACAAACCTTACCTGACTCCCCCTGAGCAACAAAACCAGGTGGTTGCTCAATATAAACCTCCTCCTGAAGATCACCATGAAGAAAAGCATTTTTAATATCTAGGTGATGCAAAGGCCAATCATGAGTAGCCGCCAAGGAAATAAACAATCGGACAGATGCGAGCTTGGTAACTGGGGAGAATGTATCAGAATAGTCAACTCCATAAGTTTGTGCATAACCTTTGGCCACTAAACGGGCCTTGAGGCGAGCAATAGATCCATCAGGATTTACTTTCACTGCAAACACCCATTTGCACCCAATAGCCCGCTTTCCTGGGGGCAAGGACATCAACTCCCAAGTACCATTAGTGTCAAGGGCCATCATTTCCTCTTCTATTGCAGCACGCCAACCAGGATGGGACAAAGCCTCAATAACAGTTTTGGGAATTGAAATAGAATTTAAAGCAGTGACAAAACAACGAGAAGAGGAGGATAATTGATCATAAGAGACACAAGATGAAATAGGATAAGTGCAAGTACGTTTACCTTTGCGAAGAGCAATGGGCAAATCCAAATCAGACAATGAAGGATCAGTAGGAGCAGGATCGGTCGACGAAGAAGCGGGTAGCGGAACGGAGTCAGAGTCCTCTAAGCGTCTGGAATACACATGAAAGATGGGAGGGCGACCTGGCACATGAGCGAAAGGTGTAGGAGTAGTCTGAGGAGACGAAGAGCGAACATTGTATAACAAGAGGTCATCTTCCTCCTCCTGGGTTTATAAACAGATGATGGCGGAAAAAACGGAGTGGACTCAAAGAATGTTACATCCGCAGACACAAGATACCGATTCAGATCAGGAGAAAAATAACGATACCCTTTCTGACGTCGAGAGTAGCCAAGGAAGACACATTTGAGTGATTTGGGATCCAATTTAGTAACCTGTGGACGAACATCACGAACAAAACAAGTACAACCAAAGAGACGTGGCTCAATAGGAAACAAAGATTTAGTGGGAAATAAAATTTTATAAGGGATATCACCATGAAGGACGGAGGAAGGCATGCGATTGATCAAAAAACAAGCAGTGGATACAGCATCAGCCCAAAAACATTTAGGTACATTCATTTGGAATAAGAGGGCTCTGGCTACTTCAAGAAGATGTCGATTTTTTCTTTCAGCAACTCTATTTTGTGAAGGAGTGGCAACACAAGAGGACTGATGAAGAATCCCTTTTTGTAACAAATAAGATTGAAATTCCCCAGAGAGATATTCTTTAGCATTATCACTTTGCAATAAACGGATGGAAGTATTGAATTGGGTTTGGATTTCAGCATAAAATGCACAAAAAATAGAAAATAATTCTGAACGACTCTTCATTAAAAATAACCAAGTAGTACGAGAGAAATCATCAACAAAAGTAACAAAATACTTAAAGCCAGACTTAGACACAACAGGACAAGGACCCCAAACATCTGAATGGACTAACTCAAAGGGAGACGAAGCCCGTTTATTGACTCGAGACAGTGTAGGTAAACGATGATGTTTGGCAAATTGACAAGACTCACAATCTAGAATAGACAGAGAATGAAACTGTGGATATAACTTCTTCAAAACCGAGAGAGAAGGATGCCCTAAACAACAATGAACATCAAAAGGTGTTAAACGCGTGGAGCATACCAGAGATCGAGGAGATCGAGGTAGTTGCTGATCCAAGATGTAAAGACCCTCTGACTCACTTCCTCTACCAATAATCTGCTTCGTCGAAAGATCCTGAAAAACACAGTGATCAGGAAAGAATGAGACACAACAATTCAATGCACGAGTGAGTTTACTCACGGAAAGCAAATTAAATGCGAACTTAGGGAGACATAACACAGAGGATACAAAAGAGAAGGGGTTAAGTTGACATGACCAGAACCCATGACAGACGATTTAGTGCCATCAGCAAGAGTAACATAAGAAGGCGATGTATGAGACTCAAGATTGGACAAAAGGGTAGAATTACCTGACATATGATCGGTAGCACCAGAATCAATAACCCATTTGGAGGATGAAGACACAAGACATGCAGTAGAGTTACCTGACTCGGCAATTGCAGTGATAGAGGAGGAATTAGAAGATTTTATAGATGCCTGGTATTGGATGAATTGTGCATACTCATCTGCAGATATCAAAATTCCCTGATCGGAAGATCCATTCAATTTGTGTTCCGTGATTTTAGTCATCATAGGAATCACATCAGTTACGGTGGTGGTTTTAACTCTAGCCATAAGCACAATCAACCCAAAAACGATAGCAACAAAAGAAACACAGAATCAGAAAACAGTACCCGGCGTGAACAGTACCGATGAACAGTACCACGTGAACAGTACCACGTGAACAGTACCGATGAACAGTACCGTGAACAGTGCCGATAAAATAGTACCAAATAAAACACCTCCACCCAACACCCGAACGGCAAACAAACCTCAAATCTGACAAGGAGTTGGTGTGGTGACTCCAGCGATGGTGAGATCCAAATGTTACCCTTTATGGATAACCCAAATGAACGGAGTCCTAAGTCTCCAAAAAAAATTTTAAAACTTTACGAGAGAGAAAAGAGAAAAAAAATCTCTATGAGACAGGCTCTGATACCATGTAGAAAGATAATATTTATTGTTGTATATCACAATAGAGATTACAACCTATTTATACATGAGAGACGGTAACTAAACAGGAAGGAAAATCAAGCCTATAATTATACAATCCCTAAGATTAAGCAACTGATCTATCTATCAATATTTACTTCCTATATTAACATATTTACTTTCTATAACTTATAACAAATTTATTGTAGTACGTCATCACTGAGAGATTCTCTTGCAAGATCGACGCTATTCTTCGCTTGATTTGATAAATCATCGATCTGTTGCTCTCACCATACCTTTCTCCTAATTCAAGCCAGTGTTCTCGAGCAGTGGTGGCATAAAAAAAACTTCCAACCAGATCCTTTGAAATAGAGTTGAGGATCCACAACATTACCATATAATCACATCGTTTCTACTTCTCGTAATCTTCAAATCCATTCTTAGGCACAATGAGTTTCCCTTCCACAAACGTAAGCTTGTTCTTGGCACCGAGAGCGATTTTCGTTGCTCGATTTCAGTTCAGCCTCTGTAATTGATGTCGTTTAATTGAACGAAGACGAGAACCATCGCTGTATTATCTGAGTTTTGCAGTTTCAAGGTGTCGTCGGTGATTGTTCTGGAGACGTCTCTTGTTGGAGCTGACTGGCTCTGGCAGAGCTGCTCTCTGCTATTTCTTGACCTAGGGAGAATTTTCGGGACGAGAGGAAGTAAAAAAAATTGGAGGCTAAAGACATGTAACTCGCTCTAATACCATCTTACTTTTGATGGAAAAATACTTGACTTGTATTGTATACCGTACAACATATATAGGGCACCTATTTATATGATGTCTAGAACCTAGAATCTTCTAATCAAGGGTATACTAGAACCTTCTTCAATACACTAGAATCTTATTAATACTACATGCTAACAATTACCACCACCACCTATCATTGCAATCATTACCACCAATCATTACCACCATAAATAAACTAAATAGTAAATAAAAATTATCATTACATTACATATATATTTTCATATTTCAGTCAAACATAGTTATTTAATGACAATTACATTATACATGATTGGTTATATTGCTTTGCATTACATCATATTAAAGACATCCCTAGTCCTGTCCCATATTTCTCTTGAGGGTGGTAAACCTTTTAGCTGTTTAAATATTGTTATGTTGTGTGCTGAATGCATATATGGAATTTTTTCTGTTTCTACCTTTTTGGGCATGCTTACACTTTCTAGTTTCTGGCCTTTCCTAACAGGGTATGAGTGATTTGCTGTCTCCTATTTTGTTTGTGATGGAGGATGAATCAGAATCATTTTGGTGCTTTGTAGCACTGATGGAACGTCTTGGACCCAACTTTAATCGTGACCAAAGTGGCATGCACTCTCAACTTTTTGCATTATCCAAGGTAATTCTCATTTTTAGAATCTTATAGGTATTTTGGCATGTTGTGTTGGAATTGCTCCATTGGTAAATGATATTTCACGTTTGAGCTTTAAGGGTATTTGTTTGTTGGTTTACCCATTGAATTATGTATTAGATTATAGTGTCCCTTTTTTTAGTTGTATCAATGACTGTTTGTTATCTATCAATTATTTTGGTTTTATATGTTCAATCATTTTTATTTTTTTCTTCTTCTTCTTATTATTATTTGCATATTTACTTGTCTTTATTGCCTATTTGGCTGCTGATTTTGAAGTTTTCACTTTTTGAAATGTTGATGGTATTAGTTCCATACAGCTTTACAAATATCAAATGAAGAGCTGATTTCTTTTCTGGGTTTATCTAACGAGCATTTAAAAAAAAAGAAAAAAGAAAAACAGGGAGAAATTTATGAATAAAGATTTTGGGAAGGGGAGGGAGGAGGGAATGGAGAGACAAGGGGCTGAAATGTCACTTTCCTCAAAGCTTTTCTATTTGGTTGAGTAGTTCCCACCAAGGGTGGTGTCAATTTGGGTGAGATTTCTAAAATCGTTTTCAATGTGAAAGGTTGAAGCTAAAATTGACAAGAATTAAAAAATTGGCTAAAATTGTAATGTACCCTTAGTAGCTCTTTTAACCATTTAGCTTACCCAATTATGATTTCACACCGCCACTGTAAAAATTAAAAATTAAATAAAAAGTAAAGAATAATGTCCTTATGGATGGTAACTGATTGCTTTATCGAGTAGTTAATGTCTGTGAGAGGTCAAATGACTCAGATATGTGTTAATTAATTTTTTTGAATGAGAGGTAAATCTCTGAGTTAAATTTTTGTTTCGTTGTGGCAGCTGATAGAGATCCTAGACAGTCCATTGCACAACTATTTCAAGCAGAATGATTGCTTGAATTACTTCTTTTGTTTCCGCTGGATTCTAATACAATTTAAAAGGTCAGATTGCTGCTCATATCACTTTCCAGTCTTTGTTGATGCTGATGAAGTACCTTCTTGTTGTGTACTTTCTATATCCTGTTAAAAATATCTTATGCTGCATGTGAAACTAGAATATTTTGCAATCACAAGAGCTGATATTCAATCATTTTGGCCATAAGTCCATTAAGTTTAATTAGCTTAATTTTACACAATCATGTATAAGATAGAGAAGTTCGTATTATTGTAGTCTGTATGAGGATCCTTGTGCGCTGTCTTCTATCTGTTTCGAAAAATAAAAAAGGTGCAGTTGAGGGTCTGAGAAGTATGGGTGAATGGTAATATAAGATTCCCCATTTGTGATAATGTATTTTTTTTTTCAAATAATGAAGGGAATGGTTAAAATCAAGTACAACACCTTAAAAGTCTGCTATTGATTAGCTTGGTGCTTTGGAAAGTTGGACAAGAAGGCTATAACTCCATGACTTTACTTACAAGATAGTACACTTTTAATCTATTGACTTATTTGTTGATTCTAAGGATATGATTTGATTTGATTAGGATCTTTAATTATTTTTATAATTATTATTTGATTATTTTGCTTCCTGTTTAGTTATAATTTTTTGTGTATAAATATTCATGTAAATCACTTGTAAAGATCAAGAGTGAATATAAAATATTCTAAAATTCTCCAAAATTCTTCATGGTATCAAAGCTTTTTCCTGATTTTAGGACTTAAATTTAATTTTTCCTCTTTAGAGTTTTGAAACTCTAGATCTCCCTTTTTGGTACTACTCCATCTAAAAATCTTTCTACCTCTCACCGCCGGCACTAGGAGAATCGTTGGACCGTTGCCGGCCTGACCGCCCAGCTCCGACGCTGGAAAATCTCGCGTGTGAGGCTCACGCGCCCTCCCTTCCCAGTGTGCGAGACATCATTCGACGCTGCTTTGCCACTCCGATCACTTCGGCGCCAATTTCAACCATCTTTCCAACCTTCCCGTGCTACTACCTGGTCTTTTGGTGATTCAATTGGGCTCTCTTGTGTGTACAACCTTGAGTACCTCCTATTCTTTCACGGTTCATTTGTTTTTATCATGGCAGAAGGTAAAAGGGTCTCGATTTCTAACTCTGATAATCCTTCCTTGCAAATTAGTCCCGTAAAACTTGATGGAACTAATTATCTTTCTTGATCAAGGTCTTGTTTGTTGTTTATTAAGGTTAGAGGATTGCAGGGGCACGTCACCGCTAATAAGAAGCAACCAGATGAGAGTGATCCAGATTTTCCTCAATGGGACTCGGATAATTATCTTGTTATGACATGATTACTTAACTCGATGCAACCTCATATCTTTAAGTCCTATTGTTAATTGATACTGCTGCAAAGATATGGAAGGCTTTGTCCTTAACTTATTCTAATATTGGGAATGATGTCCAAATTTATGATATTCGGAATAATATCCATGGTAATAAGTAAAGAGAAATGACTATCTCCCAATTTTATTTTGAGTTATGTGGCCTATGGCAAGAACTTGATTACTATCAAGACTTCCAAGCAAACTATATTGGAAATGCAGTTAAATTTCAAAGAATGATTGAAATGGAGTTAGTCTATAATTTTCTTGCAGGATTGAATAACGAATATGATCCAATTCAGGTCTAAGTGTTGGGAAAAAAATCATTTTCCTTCTCTAGAAGGGGCCCACGCCCATATTCAGCAAGAGAAAAGTCGTCGATATGCTATACTCTATACTGCACCAGTTGAAAAGGTTAGGTTGGCTACTAGTTTGAGCACACCACAGCCTCCTAATTCTTAGAAGAAAGATCACCAACCTGCATTGTGATTATTGTGGGAACAAGTAGACTTGTTGGAAATTACATGGTCGTCCCACTAGAGGCCGTGGGAGGAAACGAGGTACCTTCAGAACTCAAGATAATTTAGCAGAAACTATGGAGGAGCCCTTTAAGGAGTCAAAGGAGACAACAACGGCTGAGTTCCTTTCCCCTAATAAAATTCAGAGTCTCAAGTGCCTTCTGTCTCATATTGACACCTTTTCCTCCTTTGGTGCCACATCTAACTTTGTAAAGTCAGGTGATGCTTCCTCTCTTGATATTATTCCATGGATTATTGATTCTAGTGCGAATACACATGATAGACTCTTCTAAAAACTTTCTCAATTATTTTCCTTCTCTAACCAAGGATAGTGTCAGAATTGTTGATGGTTTTTACTCCCATATTCGGAACTGGTTCTGTTATTTGTGCATCCAATATTTAATTATCATTTGTTCTTTATGTTCCTCGTTTTCCTGTCAACTTTTTATTTATTAGTGCTATCACCAATGCTCTTAACTGTAAAATTAAATTCTTTCTTGATCATTGTATTATTCAGGATCTTCTCATAGGGAAGAGGATTGAAAATGGTAGATTGCATGATGGCTTATATATGTTGGAAGGTGATCTAGGTTCTCCAATATTTCAAGCCTGTTTTAGAGAAAATAGGAATGTCAATACAGTGTCACAGGCGGTTAGGGCATCCATCATTTTTTGTCTTAAAAAAACTTTATCCTAGTTTGTTTGTTAGAACTCAGTTTGGTTCTTTATTTTCTGATGCTCGTGAGTATGCTAAGCACACTATAGCCTCATATCCTTTGAATCATAATAAAAGCCAAATTCCTTTTGTGACTATTTATTCTGATGTTTGGAGGTCTACTCAAACTGTCTCCTTATCTAGTAATCGATGGTTTGTCATCTTTATTGATTGTTGCACTCGAATGATTTGAATCTATTTGATTAAAGCTAAAAGTGATATATTTTCTTGTTTTTAATCCTTTCACAAGATTATTTGTACTCAATTTGATACTGAGGTGAAAATTTTGAGAATTGACAATAGAAGATAATACATGGATAGTAGGCTCCATATTTATTTGGAGAATAATAGAATAGTACACTAGACAAGTTGTCTTTATACTAGTGTTCAAAATGGCGTTGTTGAAATGAAAAACAAGCATCTATTGGAGGTAGCTCGATCACTTATGTTTACCATGAACCTATCCTAAGCATATTGTGGAGATACAGTCCTCTATCTGCTTATCTTATCATTAGAATGCTTCTCAAGGCCCTTGACTTTATGAGTTCTTTGGAGGTTCTAGAAGGAAAGAATTCATACATTGTTCCACAAAAAGTATTTGGGTGTGGTTGCTTTGTCCATTCTAAGACGGTGGGAAAGTTGGACTCCGATACCCTTAAATGTATGTTTGTTGTGTATTCTCCAACACAAAAAGGATATAGGTGTTATCACCCTCCATATAGGAAATACTTTATCAGTATGGATATTATCTTCCAAGAAACTGAACCCTACTTCAGTGCCACCCACTCACCTTTTCAGGGGGAGAATAATGAGCAAGAAGAGGTGATTCCGAACTCTGTGATTCTGAATGATATGATTCAGCTAGAGAGTTCGAGTTTTAGTAGACAGGGGAAGGTGTCCAATTAGGGGAAGAAAATTGGATGTTTGGACGAGCAAGATTTGAGGAGATATTCGAGGAGAGACAAGGCAGAAGAAGCCATTATGCAGTCTATTCGGAGTCAAGAACTTTCTTCTGGTGAGTTATTCACAACTCTTGAATGCTCCAATGATTTAGATAAACCTATTGCACAAAGAAAAGAGGTCAGATTTTATACTAAACACTTTATTTTTAACTTTGTTTTTTATGAATCCGTCTCCTTCCTGTAGAGCTTTTGTATTGTCTATTTTCTCTGTATCTATTCTACAGGATTGGAAGAAGTTCTTGCAGATCCTAAATGGAAGGGAGTAATGATTGAAGAGATGAAAGCACGGACTAAAAGTGAGACTTGGGAGCTCGTCACTCTCCCACCCGGGAAGAAACTTGTTGGTTGTAAGTGGGTGTTCACAATGAAACACAAAACTGATGGCACAATTGAACGGTTTAAGGTCATATTGGTTGCTAAAGGATTCACCAAACCTATGAAGTAGATTATCAAGAGACATTTGGCCCAGTTGAAAAAATGAACTCAATCACAGTCCTATTATCTTTTGCTGCCAACTTGGACTGGAACTTACAACAGTTTGATGTAAAGAATGTTTTCCTCCATGGAGATTTAGGAGAAGAAGTGTTCATGGAGATCTCTCCTGGGTTCGCTGATGAGAAGATACAAGGAAAGGTGTGCAGGTTAGAAAAAGGTTTTGTATGGACTAAAACAATCTCCACAAATCTTGGTTTGATAGGTTTAGCAGAGTCATGATGTCCTTTGGTTACCAACAGAGCAATGTTGATCGCACTCTGTTTATTAAACATCACAAGGGCACGATCACCTTTCTTATCGTGTATGTTGATGATATAAGTGATTGACAAAGAGGAAATAATTCAACTAAAAAGGTTATTGGCTCAAGAATTTGAAATCAACGATTTAGGAAAGCTGCAATATTTCCTAGGTATTGAGATGGCTAGATTAGAAAAAGAAATTTTTATCTCCTAAAGAAAGTATATTCTAGATATTTTGGAAGAAATTGGTATATTAGGGTGTAAACTAGCAAAATCTCCCATTAAAAGTAATCACAAGATGCAAATAGAAATTGGTGAGTCCATAGTATTGAAAGATACCAGAGATTGGTAGGGAAGTTAATTTATCTCTCACACACTCGACCGAATATAACTTATGCAGTTAGCTTAGTCAGCCAATTCTTGCATGACCCTAGCGAGACTCATATGCAAGCTGTAGTTCGCATTTTGAGATACTTAAAAGTCTGCATCAGGGAAAGGGCTTCTTTATTCTAAACATGGTCACTTTCGAATTGAAGCTTTTACAGATGCAGATTTGGCATGATCTCTCAATAACAGGAGATCCACCCCACAACTACTGCAAAGTTGTGGGAGGGAACCTTGTCGCTTGGAGGACCAAAAAACTAAGTGTAGTTCAGTCAAGTGCTGAAGCAGAATACAGAGCAATGACTCAAGGTGAGTGTGAACTTTTATGGTTGCAGAAGTTATTGGAGGAGTTGAAGTTGCTCGAGAGAGATAAAATAATTTTGTATTGTGACAAAAAATCTATTATCAGTATAGCACAAAATCCAGTCCAACATAACCGAATGAAGCACGTTGAGATTGATCGACACTTTATTAATGAAAAATTAACAGACGGTGTTTTGAGTTTAGTTCATGTAACTTCCACTAGGCAATTTGTGGATGTGTTTACTAAAGGGCTCAACAATAAGATCTGTCATAATCTGATTTGCAAGTTGGGCATATGCGATATCTATGCACCAACTTGAGGGGAAGTGTTGACTTATTTGCTGATTTTAAGAATACGATTTGATTTGATTTACTTGGTTGACGCACAGTCATATAAAAATCCTACATCCCTGTTTTCTCCATTTCATTTATAAAATGGAGAAGAAAGTTGCAACAAATATCACTGTTTTAGGTAAACCATTCAGAAGTCATTTTGATTCCAAAAGTGCCATTTAATATATCCTACAGTTAACAAATTCGTTGATTCTTGTAAGTGGTACCTATACTGCCCATCATAATCATCTAAATTTTATGTTATTTCTTTTGTATTCAATTTCTTACTCCTTCATTTAATGTGAACAGAAAAGGAAAAAAATGACCATGTTCCTGTAGTTATATTTGATGTATAAATTTTAATTTTCCAGAGAATTTGAATTTGAGAAGGTAATGCGACTGTGGGAGGTTTTGTGGACACACTATTTGTCTGAGCACCTGCACCTATATGCATGTGTAGCAATCTTGAAGCGATATCGCAAGAAGATAATGGGCGAGCAGATGGACTTCGACACACTCTTGAAGTTCATCAATGAGCTGAGTGGCCGTATTGACCTTGATGCAATCCTCAGGGATGCAGAGGCTTTGTGCATATGTGCTGGTGAGAACGGTGCTGCTTCTATTCCACCTGGAACTCCACCATCATTGCCACTTGGGAATGAGAATGATATGCTATATTCTCAACATGATGATGAAGTATTGTGATGCAGTGCCATCTAATGACATGATATGTCATGTTTATTTTCTTTTTACTTGGATGTTCAACTTTGTATTATTGCTGATCTTACAATGCAAATGTTTGTAATCATATTTCATTAATTGGCTCATGTTACCATGTCTTGCCACTGAATTGAATCTGTATATCCTTTAATTTTCGATGCTTGTAACCAGTTTTTTTACCATGTCAAATGTTAATGGGTTTAAATTTTTTTTCCTTGTTATGCGTTACCATTTAGCTTGAGACTTGCTGCTTCATCCCGAGGATGTTGGTTGCGACTTGACAAGTGAAATCTATTCTATTACGGTGTTATTTCACCAGGGATGTACCTGTAAACATTTTTTTTTAAAAAAAATTGTGATGAAAACTATGACTCAAACTGAGACACTTCAGTACCATCTGCTTCTCTTTTCTTTTTTACGGTAAGCACTGTAATTTTTTTCCCTGTTAGGAGACAGGAGAGAAGCATTAGGGTAACTGCTGCACATTCTATTCCTGCTTAGTGCACACACCACTAATAGCACATTTTAGTCCTGTTTGATAAAAACACTAGTAATTTTATCATAACCAATCCTCATCAGTGCAGGCAAGACGACATATTTTGTAGGAAAGCCTTGAAAAACGAAAAACTCGATCTGACTACAGAACATGGAAGAAGGTAAGGTATGAGAGTATCAGAAAATTTGCAGGTCCACCTGTGAAATACATCTCATCATTATAGCTCTAATGATTCAAGTAAAACTAAGGAGTCGTAGTAGGTGATAAAAGGCTTATTGTTGAAGACAAATGCATCGCTGCTGGCTGGAACCAGTGGAGATTCTATGTAATAATTCAGGGTTTATGCATCCTGTATCCAACTATTGGTAACTGATCTCTGCTCTTTTCTTTTTTCTTTCCATCCAATTCTTCTGGTTTGCTTTCTGGACTAGTGTTGCTAGAGGATGAGAATTTTGTTGCATCTTGTTCTGGTATGTCATCATTGCCATTCTTGTGGTTGCTAGGATTGGTGGTTTTTCTTTTGCCGGTGTTCCAGTAGCTTTCACCTCATTGTCCGTCTGACCGGGCAGTCACCAGCAATAAGTGATCGTCTACAGGTAAGAATAAGGATATGCAGGTATGTTAGTGATTGAAAATATTTCAAAAGCCACGTTTCCGTTTGCCTAAGTAGCTTGTGCATCCTAATGATAAGGTCTTCCTCTCGACAGATCCGACCGTGTTTGATATTGACTTCCATCTCAATCTGCAACTCTTCCCATTCATCATCAAACCTGCAATAACCAGTAGAAACGTAAGTATCTACATTAAGCTACATGTTAAAAAAAAGTCCTCAGTGCATTCATATAATGAGTACCGTACACGATTGACGAGAAAGAGACTATCCTCCACAACTCGAGTATCAAGTCCGGTTTTCATAAATCTTTCTTGGTCGGTGGCTTCACTTGTTTATTATTAAATATAAACTTTATAATTATTAATTTTTTATACCAAAATTTACATATTGTTGTTTTTTGAGAGGATGAGCTTCCAACTCGATAAACGATTCCTCATAGGTAAATTATTAACCACCTTTGCCTAAACGCACTGGCTGAAGGGTTTCCAAGCCCAAATTCAAATCGTCTGGAGCAGACATTCGTAATATGGCTCAATTCAATCGTTTTGACTAAAAATTAAATGAATATTTTAAAAACAATTAACATTTATCTACAAAATAATTCATAAAATTTGATATGAAATTATTATTGGTAAATATAATTAACATAAGCTAAAAGTGACTCAACTGTTATTGGTAAAAAAAACCTGAAATAATCACATCCGAGTGGACTTTTTTCTTAATATAAAATATATTTAAAAAAATAAAATTTTATTAGTTTCAAGAATATTTTAATAATATGGGTTAATTAATTTTACAAAAGCAATATGAGTAAATATATATATTAAAAAAAATTTTAAAAAAAATTTTAATTTTAGGATCAATATTCAACATTTATTAAATTATATTTGCATACATCTTAAAAATTAATTTTAATATTTATACGTATATGTTAAAAAAAATATACATATATATATGATATATATAAAATAAAAATATTTTTATATATGAATATCTTCTTAATAGTTATAAAATATTAACTATCTATTAAAAATGAAGATAAGCATATCACACATGTATTCTTGTAGTATAGCTAAACGATATATTATTCAATGATTATAAATAAATTTGAAATTTTAACTATTAATATATCAATTTTAAAATTTCAATGTAAAAAATCCACCTATATGTGTATTCTCCTTAAATAATTCAATATCTTCCTATCAAAATAAAATTTGAGTATATTTATTCAAAATTCATTCTAAAACGGTGCAAATGTGAGAATTATTTAAAAAAAATAAAGGAGAAACAAGAAAAAATAAATAATATGAGATAAAGTGAGAAAAGGGATAATATTTTTATTAGGGTATTAGAGCATAGTTTTTGAGTTTTAAACCGAATGAAAGAATTTTATTAAAATAAAAAATAAATTATTAATATAAAAATCAATTCAAACCGAATCAAAGAATTTTATTGAAATAAAAAATAAATTATTAATATAAAAATTAAACTATTGAATTGAGTTCGGTTTAATTTTTTATTGAGAATCAAATTAAAATTATATCAAAACTATTTTGTAACATCGAATTGAAAAATTAACTTTATGTATTTATAATCTTAATAAAATTATACATATTGTATGTAATTAGAATTCCATATAGGCATATGGATATATATAATTTAATACTATCTTTTATTTTTATATTTTTTAAAATAATATCAGTTATAAATATATTAAATTATTTTATAGTTATTAATTATATAAATGAATTATATATTAGTTATATAATATATTTTTAGATATTAATTATACATGTATCTTTTAACTAAAAAATATATAATTGATAGTTTTATATAAAATAATATAATATTTTTGTTAAGAATTATATATCATATATATTTTAATATTAATATTTGTATTGTTTAAAAGTTTGTATATTTTTTAATTATTGTTTTAATGTTAAAATTTTAAAATTATTTACTATTTCAAATTGAATATAAAAGTATTACAATTTTATATGTAATAATCAAGATTTTAATAAAAAATAAAAGTAAAATTAAAGTTAAAAAGAGAATCAGAATGAGAACCTGAGCTAAATCAAAACAGCACTGAAATTGTTTAGAATAAACCACAATTGAACTTGTCATGGATAATTTCTGTATGTGAGAGAGAGAGTATGAATGGTTCTGTTGCCAAAACCATTTGTTTTTTGTTTTTTGCTTTTTACGAATACTACTTTTTATTTGTATTGGGTTTTGGTTTTGTGGGATTATCTGGCTTTGGTTTCTTTTTTATTTAATTTTAAAAGTCAACTGTTTGATATAAAGTGAAAAAAATAATTAAATTAAATTAATTTAAAATTTTAATTTAATTTTTTATTATTTTAATTTAAATTAATTTAATTTTTTATTTATTTCCATTCAATTCTTATTTACTATTGTCCTGTCCCTGTATTTATAGATCATTGGCTCTTAGCACCGGAGCTCAATTGTCTTATTAGAGTGGTTTCATGACTATTAAAAACTTAAAATGCCATTGTCCTTGATGGTTGACCCAGTGTGTGGGAGTTTTGGCTAAATGCCTGATTGGTATTTCTGTCGGTGGTAAAACACTGACGCTGGATTCTATTGTCATGCGAGTGTCTCAAAACTAGAGCATTGGTCTTCTATATATAAATGGAAAATGGAAAATGGAAGACATACACACTGCGGCCAACTGATCCACTTGCCTTCTTCTCCTAAACACCACCCCATTTTCCACCTATTTTTATGTTCTTACACGTATGTCCTGCTCTGTCTCCACTAACTTCTCTCAAAGTTAGTGAAGCTGGGGCTCTAAAAAAAACCATAAAAACAAAAAATCACCATCAATTGATTATGCTTGTGCAAGAAAAAGTCAGCCCTACGTGGCCCTTGTAATTAATTAATTAAGGGTCGATTTCTCTCTGTGGTATTTACTGCTAATTTATTCAAGGGCACTAGTTAGAATAAATTAATTTGATGAATTTAAATTTTTATAAATTTAAAAAATTCAACTTATTTTGTCTCAAACTTTCAATTCAGTTTCTTTTTATTAAAAATACTTTACTTTCTAGAAATTTTTTTTTAAAAAATAATATTAATGTGTTAAATGCATAAATTAATTTTATTTAATAATAAATAAATAAAGGCTGGTTGGTTGGTTTTGAAGGAAAATTGTAGGAGAATAAAAATTGAAAATGATCCGACAAAAGCGAGTAGCATCCAACAAGTTGTGTAGTAAAATAAGTTTATGTCTCAAAATTATAAGGACTTTGTTGCAAAGTGTTTGAAGATATATATGGATTCATTGCTTTATTCATAAAATCATTGAGCTTAATTCATTTCAAAACAAGCCCAGGTTCAGGTTCAGGTTCAGCTTCTCTCCCCTTGTCCCAAATTCATTACATCTAATACTCTATCTCATTCATTTTATGGATAAGATTTTCCCTACCACCAAATTAACAAAATTATTATAGATGAAAAAAGAAGTATTTTTGTATATTTGCTGAATTATACTATATAATAATTCTTCACTCAATTATAGTGTTTAAAAGGCTGCAAAGTGGGATTAATTTTATTTAAATGTAGTTTAATAATCAATTAATTCTAAATTTAAAATTTAATTATTTATATATATTTATTAGTATGACATAATTAATTATGTGTAATTATCGTAATGAATCACGTGGTAAGACTCTACTAAATTATAACACTCAATAACGAAAAAAAAAATTCAAATATCATAATCGTAGATACTCAAAATGACAGAAAACTCATCATTTCTTGAGCCTGTCAAGTTATTCATGATATAAAGTTACTGTTAGAAAATAGAATCCAACAAGCGCTTACAATCGCGAGATCTTTTATCCGTTAGTCGATGCTAGTCAAATTTTCAAGAGATTTATCAACTAACTCCATTATTTTACCGTATAAAAGTAAAAACATTAACATAAAAGTTTGAGTTACATATTTTTATACACTCATTCTTAAACTTAAGGCTACTTTCTTATTTGCTAGCCAATACTAATTAGATTTTCAGAAAATTTATCAACTAACTCTATCTTTTTACGGTATAAAAGCAAAAACATTTATAGAGAATTCAAGTTACGCATTTTTACACATTTATTCTTAAACTCAAGATTATTTTTTTACACTCGCCCTTCTGTGATAAATTACATCGAAGTGATTGCCTGTAAACACTAACCACTTCATTCTCTTTCTTATAAATTGATAAATTATTTTTAACCACATCATTTATCTCTTTTATTGAATTTAAAATTATATTAATTATCTATAAAATATAAAAATTATCAGATCTATCTCAAAATTATATTAATGATCTATAAAATATAAAATTTTAATAAAAATAGAATATACAAATCATAAAATTAAAAACAATTCATATAATTATTAAATAATATTTTAACATAAAAATTAGTTGTACTTAATACAGTCTATCCTAACTTAGTCCTATATTACTCATATAGAGACTCAGGTTCAAGTATTCATATTCCAGTACCTTATTTAAAAAAAACAAAAAATTATATTTAATATAAATAATTAAAAAATATATTATTAATAAATCTTATTATTATAATTTTGAAATTTAAAAATAAAAAATAAACAGCGAAATTACGGATATTCCAACCAATTAAAATATGAAAATAGAGTCTCAGCCATTTATTTACTTAAAAAATGGAACGTTCAACTAAAATTACAAATTGATTTTTTATTTTTGGAAAAATAAAAAGAGAAATCGTTAAGAGATATATTTGTTGTTGTTGTTTTTTCAAATGAATATATTTGTTGTTTTTTTTTTAAACGAGATATATTTGTTGTTTTGCATTATTCCCTTTAATTAATCTCCCAATTAAGCTATAGTAAGTTTGAAAGAGTCGAGATACCAACTCTCTATTGGTGGCTCCGTTCCGCTTCAGAGAGATAATATTTATTTAACTGTTATTTATAATTAATAGTAAATAATTTGTATTTATTGCTGATCACAAATCGCATATAGCTTATTAAAATTGATATATATTAAATGTTTAATAAATTATATTTAATTGTTATTGTTAATTGATAAAATTTATTTTGTGGAAAAAAAAATTCATAGCCCTGGTAATTCTTGCTATTCTCTATAATATTCCTGTTCAATGAATTTTGAAATTGTGATTGACACTAAAAAAAGAATATGCAAATAGGAAATGAATGCGCAGCATATGGAAGATAATTGAGAGGACACTATATTAAAAAAAATACAATATTATAATAAGGTTATTATTGTCCGCAAATCAAATTTATAGCGAAAAGAAATTATATATATAAGATAGAGCTGCAAATAAAAAGTTTAAAATAGAAATTATATATGACTTTGAAAATCGACTTGGAAAAAGCCTATGATAGACTTAATTGGAAATTTCTTGAATTAGTTTTATCCAATACTGAGTTTTCAAATGTTTGGATCAATAATATTATGAAATGTGTTAGCTCCACTATGTTGAAGTTACTATGGGATGGTAAAAAATTAGAAGGGTTCAGGCCTTCCCGAGGGGTTCGGCAGGGTAATGCTATGTTCCCTTATCTTTTTGTTTTATGTATTGAGCAGTTGAGTAATATGATTGTTGCGTCGGTCAATGAGGGGTTATGGAAGTCTATACCTATATGTAGAAGAGGACCAGCTGTATCTCATTTGATGTTTGCTGACGATATGGTCTCTTCGTTGAAGCCTCGGTCAAGCAAATGAGTTGTATCTTGAAGATTTTGAATAATTTTTCGCTTGTGTTTGGGCGGCGAATAAATTTCAGCAAGTCCTCCATATTTTTCTCTCCAAATATTACTTCAGATTTGGCTGGAAGTTTAGTGAATATGGCAGGGATGGCTAGCACTAATAGTCTTGGCAGCCATCTGGGGATGCCTTCATTTCATGAGAGAGTGGGTCCAGCTTCATTTCGGAAGGTTATTGACAAGATGAAACACAAATTGTCTGGTTGGAAGGCCTCTATGCTTTCTAAAGCAGGGAGGGTCACTATGATTAGCTCGGTTCTTAATGCAATTCTGGTGTTCTTAATGCAGACTACAGTGCTTCCTATTTCAATTTGCAAAGAAATAGAAAAGATATGTAAAGATTTTTTATGGCATGAAAATTCTAGTAATAAGAAGTTGCACCTGATCAATTGGGCGGCGGTGACTAAGCCTAAACATATGAGTGGACTTGGTATAAGTTGTATGAGACATATGAACCAGACACTTGTAAGCAAGCTAGCATGACGAGTTTTGCATAGTTGTGATGAGCTTTTGGCTAAATGTTTGTTTAAGAAATATGCTGTTGGGAGAGTTTCATGGGATATGAAGATGAAAAGTGGAGCATCCATGATTTGGAAGGCGGTGTGTTTTGGTTTGGAGCTTCTTCGCAAAGGAATAAGTCACAATGTGATTTCTGGGAATGAGATATTTTTTTGGACAGATTTATAGCTGTCTATAGGGCCTTTAATTGAGTTCGCTTTGGTGCCTGCTTCCCATTTGAGTCTATCAGACAAGATTCGCAACTATTGGATTGAGGGTGTAAGATGGAATTGGGATGTCTTGAGGCAAGTTCTTCTTAGAAATAGTTTGAGCTTCCTACAACTGTTAACTCTATCTAATGGTGTTGAGGATGTTGATGGCATAATTTGGAGCAGAAACTCGTCAGGTAGGTATTCTGTTAAATCGGGATATGAAGTTTTTTTAAATCCTAATGGGGAAGACCATCAACGGGTTTGGAAATGGATATGGAAGGCTAGAGGAACATAGTGAGTTAGAATATTTATGTGAGAAATTGCTCACGAAAAAATCATGTGTAACGTAGAGAGAAAGAAGAGAGGTTTTACTAATTCTGATGGTTGTGGCTTATGCTCCTCTACATCGAAAACGATCTTCCATGCTTTAAGAGATTGCCCTTTGGCAATGTGATTGTGGAATAAGCTTGGTGCTAGGCAAATTGAGAATGATTTCTTTCGTACCAATGATGTGTTTAGGTGGCTGGCCTCTAATTTATAGTGTATTGATGCTCAGATCAATGGTGTTTCTTGGGATATTGTGTTTGCTGTCGGTCTATGGTGGCTATGGAAGTGGCAGAATTCCTTTATCTTTGATCGTGATTCTCACCACTCTGAGCTCTCGTCGGATTTTATTTTGAAGGAGGCTAAAACGGTTCAGGTGGCATGGCAGAGAGACTCGCTGCACAAGAATGGGTTGAAGCATTTGTTTTTCATTGCTTGGCAACTAGGTGGCTTAGAATGGATAACCGTTAACACAGATGACAGTGTGAATTCTCATGGAGGAGGTTGTGCTGGTGTCTTTAGGAACCATTTCGGCCGTTGGCTTTGCGGTTTTACGCTTGCTTTGGGTGGATGTGATCCTTTGGAAGCGGAGTTGTGGGGGATTTACAGTGCTTTAAAATTGGCTTGGGAAAGAGGGTGGAAGAAGATTGAATTATAATCGTGCAGCTGCTGTGGCTTTAGTTCAAGAACAAGGCTAAGGATCTTTCAGAATTGCTAATTTATTAAGGAACATCAGTAGCCTTTTGCAGCAAGGTTAGGGGGTGAAAATTAAGAAGATTTTTAGAGAAAGCAACAGTGTTGCAGATCATTATGCGAGATTAGCAGTGGCAGAAGATGCTGAGCTTGTGTGGTTGGATAATCTAGACTGTGAAGCTGGCTTACTGCTAAATGCAGATTATATTGGAGTATCTTGGCCTAAATTAATTTAATGGGAATCTCTCCCTCCTATTAAAATAAAAAAAAAGTTTAAAATAAAATTTTATACTTTATAATAGTTCAGTTTTAATTTATTTTATATAAATTAAACAAAAAAGATTTAAATGTCAAATATTTAACATTCTGCCATTGATACATATCTAATAGAGCAAATTTCTAACAATGATATGGAGATTGACGTGAAATCTTATGGCACAAGTCTCAAACACACACGCACAGACAGACATAAAATCCAAAGATTTGATAAACTCACGTCATGTGCACACCTGCACCTAGAGAAGTTGAAACACTTATAGAATGATTTAGATGAGAATTCAACAAATGCCACAATGAATAGTTAATAAGTTAGCTAAAATTCTTAATATAATTGATGAAAGCAAATCTTCACTCTCACTCAAAGCAATTAAAAAAAAATCTGAAAATTAATTAAAAGTTCCCTCTTGCAAGTATTTCTTGTCTTTATATATTCTAAAACATTTTTCTTAAACTTGGCCAAATCACACACAAAATCCAAACTCATTCACACACTAAAATAATATATCAAATAATAAAATATAAGTCCAAAACATGGTCCAACACTCTAAAACTTAACACTTAGAAAATAAATTATAAGTAATAAAATATAAGTAAACATGGTCCAACACTCTAAAATTTAGAAGATAAATTATAAGTAATAAAACATAAGTCCAAAACATAGTCCATACTCTAAAACTTAGAAGATAGATTATTGCCAAAATACAAGACCAAATAAAACAAGTATTTAAATAATAATACATATCAAATCCATTATAACAAAACTAAATTTTCACAAAAATCTTTATTGATATTCACTTTAGACTTTCCTTTTGTAGTTTTAGCCTATAGGCTTGATTAGACTCCATAAATCCATAATTGCATTAAGTGTTGCACAAAATCTATCCATATGAATTGAAGTACGCTCCAAATGTATTTGGATTATATGAATATGATTTTGAACTCATTTTAAACACATTTGAATAATATAAGGTTACTCCACACTGTTGTTGAAAATTTGCATTATTGGATCCGTATCATCCATATAACTGCTTCTTTGTGGGCTCTCTCCTTGATCCTATTATAGTAATGTCAAAACGGGTTTGTGCCCAGGAATAGTTTGGGATTATTTGTATTTTGTTCGGATCTAAACAAGAGATTTGAGATTCATTTTTAAAACATATTTATTTTAGCCGGCCTGTTATGGAATCGACTCTACACGGACACAAATCCGCGAACTACCCATTTTAAAAATACTGAAACAACATCATTTTATTCATTAATTTTATTTTTTACATATAAAGATCAAGATATGGATGATAACAAAATGGTAGATAGAAAATATATCAATTTTCAAATAAGATTTAAATGTTGTTGATTTGGATAAAGATAATATTAATTAATATTTTTTTTTATTTTTTATAGTTTTTAATAAATTTATTTTATTATTTAGGCTATTTTAATAGGTTTTATTTAAATTAAAAAAAATAGAGTTAAAAACTTATTTGTTGATTATAATGTCTTTTTTTATTTATTTCTCATAGTTGGTATAATATGTATTTTTAATTAATAGTGTGAATTTAATTAATTTTTTAATTTTAATTTAAATTAAAAAAAAAATTACGTTTGTGTTAGTCTGCGCAGTTTGATTTGAAGTCGACTCTAAATATTAAAAATTATTGGTTTTCTTAACTCGGCTTGTTTTGGAATCAAGTCCATACGGATTAAATCAAGTCCATACGGATTAAATCAGGTTAGACAGTCCGTTCTGACAGCACTATGAGAAAATACTCTCTCAAACTTCTGAAAAAAAAAATAGCTACTCTATTTTTTAAAGATTATCAATTACAAAGCATTTTAATGGGAGGAGAATAAGTTTATTTTTAATTTGTTTTTTCTGGTTGGATTATTTATTATGGATGTCGGGCTATTTCTTGTATGCGTGGAGTGAACTCTTTATATTCGTGTGGAATAAAAGGTATTAATTATAAAATTTATGAATATCCAGATATTTAAATTTACATTATAATTTTAAATAATTTTTAAACTCTAATTGTATATATAATTCACTGAATATATGTAATTACGAAAGAATTATATAATATAAGGGGTACATTGATGTATAAATTTTAAAATATAAAAATATTACACATATCTCCTATATTAAAAATTGTTGTAGATTAAATTTGTTTTAATTATCTACTACTATTTAACTATCTGAATAGCTGATTTTAAATAGAAATCAGCAGGTTGGAATAAATAAAGAAGTCGAATCTAGGATGAATTTAGTCACCACGGACATGGTAGTGAGGATTGAGGACATATTGACATTGTTAGTGAGAATGAGACAAGAACTTTAAAAGACACTACACAATAGAGCTTGGCCCTGCTATGGAATAAGACCCATTGAAAACATTGTAGCAGAGAAAGCATATCCACTGAATGTGAGAGTATCTACATGCAAATCTCCATAATACTTAATTATAAAACCCCAACGTTACAAGGTCCCCTCCTCTCTTCTAGGACCATACCACACGTGAATAACTAAATATAGCTTTAATTTTCCCAAAAATTGAATTTCTTTTAACATTTTTTATCCTTTTATTTACAAAAAAAAATTGTTAATAAAATTATTTAAAAGTAATAATATTTTTGCCCAATTAATAAGCTTCACTCTTTATTTTAAATTATGCAATTATAAATTAAAGGTAAATATTATGAAAGTACAAATTGAGTTTGAAGACTATAAGTAAAAAGAAGAAAATAGTGGAGGACAATGTAACCGAGTTGTCGGAATGGGGGTGGCAGCAATCGGAAGCAGCGGGTGTCGTGGGGTTGCCGGCCGGGAGAGGCAAAGAGGATCACGTGAAGTTGTGAAGGTGGTGTGATTCCAAAGTCAAGAGATCGTGGGTGTGGTTGCAGTGAAAGTTGGTGGGTTTAAGCAAACACAACTTAATATTGGAACTCTGGTTTTCAGTGGAAATGGAGACATCTTATTGCATTCTTATTTTATTTCAACCAAACATAACCCACGTAGGGAACATGCATCTTTGCCTTTTTTTTTTTTTTTTTTCTTTTAATTTTCTTTTCAAATATAAATACAGACATACGGATCAGTTATAGAATTATAATACAAATTATTAGCTTGACATTTTATTTTATCTTTATATTTATTAAAATATTTAATTCAATAAATTTTCAACATTTTCTTTAAATTAAATAATTTATAAGTTTCTTTAAAAAATAATATTTTTAATTATTTTGACATTTTTTGAAACTTAATTCTTTATTCATTTTTAATTCAGCTCAAACCTAATCCTACAAAGTTGTATTTCTATTGATAAAAGTATTTAAATTAGTATAATTTAAGATTACAAATTTCAAAATTTTCTTAAAAAATAAACGGAGAGGTAATTTTGAAATGAGAAAATAGATGGAGAAAATAGAAACGTGTGGATGTGAAAGGAGAGTGAGAAAAAGACGTGTATTCCATCAACACTTGGACAAAGCCATCGCACAAGCCCCTCTCTCTAGAACCTTGTAGTATTTTAGGTTCCTCACGGGTCACGCCACTCTTTAAGCTTTTCACGCTCCCATTACCTCGCGTGCACTACAAACTCTTTTTTTAGCTATTAAATATAATATAAATAAAGTTATAATAGCTTTTATAATTAAATTAAAAATAATATATTTTTAATTTTTGACCTGGAAAATAATAACATTTTATAAAAATTGTTTTTTTTAACTATTGATCCAATGCAATAGTACCTCAATGAAAAAATAAAATAGAATCTACTTGTTTGTGTGTACATATTCCTGGTAAAAATTTCAGTTTTTCTTTAATGTTTACAAGTTATAACGAGACACGTGTGGTTGGGTGCGCGTGTTGATGGCGAAAACAATGCAGGGGAAGAGAAAGGAACAAAGGAGGGGCAACTGGGTCGGCTAAAAGCGGAGCAGTAATACTGACATCTTAGCTACTGTTCCTACACCGCTGTCCCCCCAACTTCCCCTGTCTCCGATTTTCTCTCTCTTTACGTTTTCTATTAATTGCCTTCTTAGCAACAAGCCCACGGATCACTCACTCCCTCGCTAGAAAAAAACCCCATTTCTTGGTCTTGCTTATTTTATTGGTCTAAGTTCTCTGTTTTCTTCTTCTTTTATGATTTTTAGCTTTGCATGATGGAGCTTCGACTGGGTCTCGCTCTTCCAGCCTATGGTTTCGACGCTAATAAGGTGTCTGCTGGTAGCTCTGGCCAAGTGATCATGATCATGAATCAGGGTATGCTTCATTCGTGGTTGTCTACTGGAACATATTCTGCTTCTGCTGAAGATGATTTTAGCACCAACAACCAAAAACGTAGTTTTTATGATGCCTTCGAGGAGACAAATGACGTGCCTCGGACGTTGCCTCTTTTGCTTTGGAATAAACAACCTAACGAGGAAGAAGATGATGAACATAAAGATCTTGATAAAAGCTTCCCTTTTGCCTTGAACAGGTATTTATAATCTGGCTTCTTCTTTCTTTGTCTGCTTGTCTTTTTCTGTGTAGTTTAACTCCCTGAAATATCACGAAAATTAACAAGAACTTCCATTAGGTTACTCTGAGGTGCAACCCTAAAACGATATATTGCATTCTTTTTTTAGTAAGTTTGCAATCTTGAAGATTGAGAGGTGGATATATTTTGTTTGAGCAGAGCTGATGGAGATGGTGATGGAATAGTAGGGTGGCCACCGATTAAGTTCCGGAGGAGGAAGCTTAGCCACAGGAGTAAAGAAAAACGACCGGAGAATGATCGGGCGGTGGACAGTGGATGCGTCGATTGTCATGGTAGACCATCAAAGTCCATGTACGTTAAGGTGAAGATGGAAGGAGTAGCCATAGGAAGAAAAATCGACCTTAGTCTCTGCACTTCTCTTCAAGCTCTTGAACAAACCTTGCATGGCATGTTTGGGATACGTAAGTATAATTAACCAATTCCTTAATTAATAACAGTATTTTATTGAGCTTAATCTTCAATGTAATTGACATATATATGGGAACTGCCCTGTAATTGGACAGGACAAGAAAACTGCAGCAGCTATAAACTGACTTTTCAGGACAGGGAAGGTGACTGGCTACTTGCTGATGATGTATCATGGAGGTTAGTGTCTGAAAATTTTCAATCCTGATGACCCTTTTTTTCTTTTTTGCAGTTTTTAATTTCTGGGTTTGGAAGAAATCACAATTTTGGGTGTTTGTAATTCTGCAGAAGTTTCATTCGGTCAGTGCAACGCCTAAAATTGATAAGGAACAGCAGGTGACTTCATGGGCTCTGGCTCACCTCATCAGTGAGGATTTTGATTTGGGGTAGTTAAATGTTGTGGATTCTGCTCTGTTAGCTACTCTACTAGGACCCGTACTAGGAAGGGAATTCAATTGGGTCCCTCCCTCTAGAATTGTAGTTTATATTTTGATTAATGCCTTAATGACTGTATCTACTATGTAGTTAATGGAACAGAAGAAGCTACTGTTTATAAACGGGTAGGGTAATCAACGGGTAGAGCAGGTTACTTGCGAAAATTAAATTACTTAAATTTAAATTTAATTTATATTAATAATATTCGAATTCAATTTAAATCTTAAATTAAAAATTAATTTAAACTACAATCAGATTCTAAATCTGATTATTATTATCCGAATAAAATTTAAACTTTATATATTTTAATTAATAATTTATATAAAAAATATTTTTTATTAATAATTTTTATTCAAAAAATTTAATATTTTTAAAGAATATTTAAATTTAAATTTTTAAATAAAAATATATAAAAAAATTTATAAATATTATTGTAAAATATATTTTTTATATTAAATTAATTATTTTATATAAACATATTCGATTAGTAGATATTTTATATAAAAAATTTAAATTCAATATGAATCTGCAATGATTATTTTATATAGAAAATTCAAATTCAATATGAATATGCAATGGGTACTATTTTTTAAATTTGAATCCGTTATAAATTCAATTATAACTATTTAAATCCGTTTATTTAGAATTTGATCGGATCGGATATTCAAAAATATTTATCCACAATTAGATGATCTCCCAATAGCAATAACACATTCCAAGTGCTCTTTTCATGTGATTAGTAGTAGTGTTCTAAAGTTGGGAATGTCTTGTGGCTTATATTAATCAGTTTTTGATGCAACTCAATAAATAATTTGAGGATGATTTGTAAAATATATTAAGTACGTGCAGCACACGATTGCACGTACGTGGATCATTTTAAATAATAATTTATACTTATGATATAATATTAATTGACATTAGTTATCTTATTTAAACTGACTCATTCATAGAACAAAAAGATTTGAAGAAAAAAAAAACATTAATTTGCAAACTCTAGTGTTCCCTCAATGTAACGCTCCCTTTAAGAACTTTTGCATTAACTTCTTTAAATGCAGTTCTAAGCGTCATTACCCATTGACTGACTATGAATTTACAATAAAATAACAAATAAATCCTTTCAAATTAAATAAGCGCCTTTAAATTTAAAAAACACATTAAATAAGTAATTTTGAAGTATAAATTATTCAAATTTTAAGATAGATATAATAAATCATTTAATTTTTAAAATAGAATAAATTATAATTTAGATCTAATCAATAGTATGTACAAATCTTATAATCTATACTATGTATTTTATGTGTAATAGCACAGTTGAATATCTGTTATATTCTAAAGAATATAAATAAATTATTTTTTTATTGAATGATTAAAAAGATTTGTTTGTGAATTCATTATTTTCATTATAATCATCCTCACCAATTTAATTATGATATGATGAGATTAAATTTTATTTATTTTGAGAGGTAAGCAGCAGAATAAACTCACAAACATCTTATAAATATGTTAAAAACAAAGAGATGAACTAGAAAATATAATAGAAATAAAGGCTTATTTAATCAATTTTAAAATTTAAACGGTTTATTTAATATATTTTTAGAATCTGAAGCATGCTAATTTGAACTATTTTTAAAATTAAATGATTTTTTTTATCTATTTTAATAATTAAAATACTTATTTAAATAAAAAAATTAAGGATATATATGATTATTACTCCATACTTTAAAGTTGAAAATATGCCTTTTATCTAGTAATTAATTTAATAGTGGAATTTATTATTGGATTAAGAAACTCTAATCATGAAATTTGTATTTGTTTTCTAAGATAAGATATATAAGAAATTCTTTTGTATTCTTCTGCATTTTAAATTCTAATATCTTTGCTACCTTTCTTTGATTTTTTTATTTTTTTCTTTCGCCTACCATATAAGATCATTTGTTTTAAAATGCTCAAAAACTACAATTATAAGGTAAAATTCAACGGATTTTACTAACGGATTTTACTAACGGATGAAAATCTGTTAGTAATTTTAACAGATTTACTAACGAATTTGAAAATCCGTCGGTAAATATTAATATAAAAGATTTTATATAAAAATTTACCGACGAATTTGAAATCCGTTGCTAATCTGTTAGTATTACTAACGAATTTCAAAATCCGTTAGTAACTTATAAATATATAAAATAATTAACATTGAAAATTACTAACAGATTACTAACGGATGAAAATTCATTAATAATTTTAACGGATTTAAAAATTCGTTGGTAAATCTTAATGTAAAAAAATTTTATATAAAAATTTATCAACGGATTTCAAATCCGTTGGTAAATCTGTTAGTATTACTGACGGATTTCAAAATCCATTAGTAATTTTAGAAGGGAAAAAGTCCGGTTTTTTTTTTTTAAATTTACTAATGGATTTGAATCCGTTGATAAATCCGTTAATATTACTAACGGATTTGGTAAATCCGTTAGTATTACTAACGGATTTCAAAATTCGTTAGTAATTTTTGGAGGGAAAAAGCCCGCTTTTTTTTTTAAAAAAATTTACTAACGGATTTGAATCCGTTAGTAACCTGCTTTTATAAATATAACACCACATTTTCTCCTTTTATCATTCATTCATTTTATCATTTTTACTTCTTCCATTTTCTTTCCCTTTCTCTCATTTTCTCTCATTTTCTATTACTTTCTTTCATTTCACTTTCTTATCTCATTTTTTTCTTCTCATTTTTTTTCCTATTATTTTCTTTTCATCTCTTATCCTTTTTTATCTCATTCTCTTCCCTCTTCAATTATTTTCTTTATTTTCCTCCATAATTTTCCTTTCACTTTCTCCATTTTCTTTCCATTATTTTCTTCCCTTTCTTCTCTTATTCTTAATTTTCTCTATACTTATCATTCATATTATTTCCTCTCATATTATTTTTTTCTATCATTTTCTTTTTCTATTATTTTATTCTCTAATCATTTCCTCTTTTTTTCTCATTTTTCTATCATCCTTTTACTCTACTCTCATTCTTCCTTCTTTTCATAATTTTTATTTTTCTATAATTTTTTCTTTTCTCTTTTTTCTTTCTTTTTCTTTTTATCATTTTCTCTCATCTACTTTTCTCTTATTTCTACTTTCTATATGTTTCTAATAAATATTAGACATAAATTACAAGCTTAGTAACAATAATAATATAATTTTAAATCTTATTGAAGTAATAAAAAATAATATTAATAATAAAATTTATTATTTAATTGAAATAATAATTATTTTAAAAGTATTTAAATTTTCAATAGATTTACTAATGGTACGGTTAGTAAATTTTTTTTCTCTCAATTTACTACCGGATTTAAAATCCGTTAGTAAATCCGTTAGTAATACTAACGGACTTCAAAGTCGTTAGTAAAAATTTACCAACGAGCTTTTTAACAACGGATCGTAATCTGTTAGTAATCCGTTGGTAATTCGTTTACCAACGGATTTTTATAGGATTACCAACGGATTTTCCGTTGGTAATCTTGAAATTTTTTGTAGTGAACCTGTTATTTCAACCCAAAGTGAACAATACAATTAATAAGTGGAGGCTATTGTAATACCCGGCTAGACTCCGGTATCGGAATTCCTACCGTCCGGTGGAATCTCGGATGTCGGAGACCTCTAGAAGGGTAAAACCATGTTCTCATAAAATGTTTTAATGTGTTTTATGGTTTTAAGTAAAAAGGAAAATGAGTTTTTGCATGAAAAGAACCTTGGAGGAAAACTTAGGTTCGGCCGCCGAAACTCAAGTTCGGCCGCCGAACATACAGGCATTTCGGGTGTGCCTTAGGCCCCCGAAGGCATAAGTGAGGAAGTCCAGGTTCGGCCGCCGAACATGGCATGCATGCGGAGGCACGTTCGGCCCCCGAACGTGGCCTGGCCAGCCACTATAAAAGGGTCCCTTAGCCGAAAACGGGTGAGCTTTTTCCCCATTTTCGGCCAAAGTGAGCTCTCCGCCGTCCCTCACCAATCTTTGATGTTTTTCCTCTAGATCTTTCAAGATTTTCATTTGTTTTAACTTTGTTTTGAAGATTTGAGCTTTTGAGCAAAGTTTTGGAGCTTAGAGGTTTAAGAACCCAATCTCTCCCAACTTCGAGTTTTAGGTCATCTCTCTCTCGATCTTCAAGAGGTAAGAGCCGATCTTAAGTTCATTGCATGTTTTAAGTAGATCTATGGGTTAGAATGCATGTTTAGGTTATGGTTATGTTTATGGGTATAAATGTATGTTCATGAACAATGTGGATGCTTGATGTGTTGTAGATGGGGTTTATGATGGTTTGAGGCCCCTAGGAACATGTATGCTTGTGTATGTGTGTTGTAGAATAGGTTTGATGCATGTTTGGAAGGTTGGGAGGCGAAATGTGCAAAAGGAGCCAAGTTTCTGCCCTTTGGTAGAAACCAGGTTCGGCAGCCGAAGGACTTTCGGCCGCCGAACATGGCTGGGGAGGCAAGCCTTTCGGCTGCCGAAGCCTGCCCCCGAAAGGAGACTTTCGTCTCTGTCTGGCAGTTTCGGCCGCCGAAAGTGCCGCCGAACATGCATGAGTTTCGTCTCTGTCTGGGAGTTTCGGCCGCCGAAGGTGCCGCCGAACCTGCCTGACTTTCGGCTCTGGAGGGACTTTCGGCCGCCGAACCTGCCGCCGAAAGTGCCCTGTCCAGGCCTCCTTCGCATGTTTTTCTATGGTTGTTTCATGATGTTTTAGGGGATTTTTGGGGAGTAGTTTATAGTTATATTCAGGTGTGTTTGGTCCCTCATTTGAGTCCACCTGTGTAGGTTCGGACCCGAGGAACCGAGGACCCCAACAGTGAGTTCAGCTGCTTCAGTGTTGTCAGAGTCAGCCAGAGGTGAGTGGAACTAAACTTAATCTTTTAAATTGAGAAATTAAATGTTTTATCATGTTTCATGCATCATGATTATGCAATAGGATGATTGCATTAGTTTTAACGAATATGCCGCATTGCATCGATTGTTGTTGATGTGGGTGAATATTGGATGACCCAATTAGTCCATGACAGGAAGACCAGGACCCCATTCTACGGCCTGGCACAGAGTAAGGAAAGACCAGGACCCCATTCTACGGCCTGGCACGGTTATGGGACTCGAAGACCAGGAGCCTAGAGGAGGCCCTGGGGCAATGGTAAGTAATGTATGTTATGACAGGAAGACCAGGACCCCATGCTACGGCCTGGCACAGAGTTAGCTTGGACTAATTGGTGACAAGTTCACCCAACCCTTATGTGAATTGTCTGTGTTATGATACATTTCATAGAGCATAGTGTTAATATGTTTTATAGTTCTGCTCACTGGGCTTTTAGCTCACCCCTCACCCTTTATCCCCAGGCTTGCAGGTACAGTATAGAGCAGGAGTCCGGATAGAGTAAAGAAGTCATGTTTATGTAATAGCTAGCAATGGACATGATCAAATTGTAATGTCATGTCTTAATCAGTATAGATATGTAATGAGATGATGTTTATGGATGTTAGAGGTGTGCTTGACCATAGATTGTTGTTATCCCTTTTATTACATGATCTTAAAGACTTTTATGATGTTTATGTAAACCAACTCAACATATGTTATATCACCCATTGGGGGCACTGATGAGATCCCACAGAGGGATCAAAGTTATGTTAATGTATATGCACCGGTTGAGTTTGGTTGATGTATATGGAAAGAAAAGTTTTAATTTTTATGTATGTTGTTGATCATGTATGGGATTATACAGGTTTACAGGTTATATGTCAGGCTTGCTACGGGTCCCGGCGGCCTTAAGCCGATCTGGATCCTAGCGCCGGTAGCGGTCCGATTTTCGGGTCGTTACAGAATGGTATCAGAGCTTTAGGTTCATATGGTCGGACCTAAAGTGTCGGGCTCATAGATGTTATAGAAGGTCAAGCACAATAGGAAAGATCATGTCCATTAGGATAGGATGTGGAGTCCTGTCTTGCATGATGATGTGAAATGCCATGATTATATGCATGTGCATTAATGATATGCTATGATATGTGATGTATGTGATGTGGGTTCATGTGTGCCCACATGAACCATATGATGCTAATGTTTGCTTGTGATGTGTACTGTTTTTCAGAAAACAGGATGAGAGGAACTCGTCGATCTGCACGATTGACTGGAGTGCCACCTGAGGATGAGGGCATGAGCACCCGTCCTCCTACATTGCCTAGGGCAATGTCTAGTAGGTCTAACAGAGAAAGGGCAGTAAGAGACCCTAGAAGGTCTCTGGATCTGGGTAGAAGCAGATCAGTGAGGGGAACAGTTCAGGGAGGAATGTCAGAGGACGTGGGGGATGATATGGATGTAGAGCAGAGGAGGGATGGCAGTTTGGGAGTTAGCATGTCAGAAGAAGGTATGGGAGAATCCCAAGGAGGCACTCAGGCCTTGGGATTTGTTCAGCCACCCCACTACCCACACTTCTCACAACATCCCGGGTATTCGATGGGAGGTACATCGGATTACCCTAGCTTCACCCCTTATCCCACACAGATGCCATACCCACCATACTACCCACCATATTCACAATACCCAATGTATCCACGCCCACCTTACTATCCAAATCCAGCAAACCCTACCTCAGAAAATGTTGCACCACCTCCACCACCTACAGAACCAGCAGCCCCAGTTACTCAACCTTCGAGACCTAGCTCAGCCAGTGGGAGCAAGGTCAAGATGACTGAATACATGAAGCTGGGTGCTCCCCAGTTTGAGTCAGGTGATGACCCGTTTGTGTATCTTGAGAGAGTCAAGACTATTACAGAGGAGTTAGGGGCGGATGACAGTAGAGCCATTCAGATGGCTGGGTTCACATTAAAATGCAAGAAAGCCCGAGAGTGGTTTAAGAGTTATGTGAGCCCGAGGGTGGAAAGCTTGTCTTGGGAAGAGTTTGCAAATAAGTTTGCAGGATGAGCTTTTCCCGATAGTTCAAGGGAGCTGAAAATGATAGAGTTTGAACAGTTGAGGCAGACAGAGGATATGAGTGTAGAGGAGTACACCGACAGATTCTTGGAGCTGTTGCCTTTTGCTGGGCAGAGTCTGGATACAGATTCAAAGAAGTCAAGGAGGTATGTCATGAAACTTCATTCCAGGTATTCCTCCTTGATTCAGTCCGTGGACAGGGAGAGCTTCCATGCCATAGTAGATATGGCCAGGAAAATGGAGGCCAGTGCCATCATTCAGGGGACAGTTAAGCAGACAGTGGCACAACCTTCTGGTTCTAAAACTCCGGGTGGGGGAAGGTTAGATCCCTCTACCCTGAGTGCAGCAGCCTCAGGTAGTAAGAGATGGGGTAAACCCAAGGGTAAGAAGAGCAAGTTCTGGAGCAAAGTCAAGTCCAGTCTGGGATTTGGGAGTGGCTCAAGCTCTGGTGCTGATAATGCAGTTTGTGCGAGGTGTGGTAGGCCACACAAGGGAGTATGTCGGTTTGGGACGAACGCCTGCTTCAGATGTGGTCAGGAGGGGCATATGGCTCGAGAATATCCAAGAGCAGTCCCGATGGCTCAGTCCCAGCAGACAGCCTCAGGTAGTGTAGTGCAGCCAGCAGCTCCAGCCATGACTCAGGCCAGTGGCAGAGGCAGAGGGAGAGGGGCAGCCTCTTCCTCAGCGGGTTTCAGAGGTGAAGGTCCATCAGCTCCAGCACGGATCTTCACAATGACACAGCAGGAGGCAGATGCATCTAACACCGTGGTGGCAGGTAACTTAATCATTGGTTGTTCAAATGTGTATGCTTTGATGGACCCTGGTGCATCTCACTCTTTTATTGCTCCGAGAGCCGTGGGGAGGTTGGGTCTGATGACTTCTGGGTTAGAGTGTCCTCTCTAGGACAGTGGACTCAAGTGTGACCCATCAGTGGCAGAGTCAGTCTGCCAGTGTAGTCCTGTGTTTGTTGAGGGAAGATGCTTGTCCGCCGACCTAGTGGTTTTAGATTTGACAGATTTTGACGTCATTCTAGGGATGGACTGGTTATCTACCCATGGTGCTACCTTGGACTGCAGGGACAAGGTAGTCAGGTTCAGAGGTCAGGATGGGTCTGAGGTTGTCTTCAGAGGAGACAGGAGGGGTACACCTAGAGGTCTAATATCAGCTCTTCAGGCTCGAAGGTTGCTCAGGAGGGATGTCAGGGGTATTTGGCTCATGTGAGAGAGCTTAGCAGTCAGGTTAGAGAGCCCGCCTCGGTGCCAGTGGTTAGAGAGTTCTTAGATGTGTTCCCAGACGAGCTGCCAGGTTTACCACCTGCTAGGGAGATAGAGTTCGAGATAGAACTGATGCCTGGAACCCGACCGATCTCTATCCCTCCCTACAGGATGGCGCCAGCAGAATTGAAAGAGTTGAAGAAGCAGTTGCAAGAACTGGTAGAAAAGGGCTTCATCCGACCGAGCACTTCACCTTGGGGTGCACCAGTTTTGTTTGTGAGAAAGAAGGATGGATCCCTTAGACTTTGTATCGACTACAGGCAGTTGAACAAAGTCACTACCAAGAATAAGTACCCATTGCCAAGGATCGACGATCTATTCGACCAGCTAGCCGGAGCAGGTTGTTTCTCCAAAATAGATCTGAGATCGGGGTACCATCAGTTGAGGATCAGAGAAGATGATGTGCCAAAGACAGCTTTCAGGACCAGATATGGGCATTTTGAGTTCCTTGTAATGCCATTCGGGTTAACCAACGCCCCTGCAGCATTCATGGATCTCATGAACAGAGTGTTTAATCAATACCTAGATCACTTCGTTATTGTCTTCATAGATGATATCTTGGTGTATTCCAGGAATGCAAAGGAGCATGCCCATCATCTGCGGTTGGTTTTGCAGACCTTGAGGGAACATGGCTTGTATGCCAAGTTCTCTAAGTGTGAGTTCTGGATGAGGAGCATTTCGTTCTTGGGGCATGTAGTGTCAGAGAATGGGATAGAGGTGGACCCCAAGAAGACAGAAACTGTGGCTAACTGGCCTAGACCCACTTCAATGACAGAGATTAGAAGTTTCTTGGGTTTGGCAGGTTACTACAGGAGGTTCGTTCAGGACTTCTCGAAAATAGCAACTCCTCTGACCAGACTGACCAGGAAGAATCAAAAGTTCATGTGGACTGACCAGTGCGAAGAGAGTTTTGAAGAGCTTAAGAAGAGGTTGACTTCAGCACCAGTGTTAGCTCTGCCATCTAGTGATGCAGACTTTACAGTCTTTTGTGATGCATCCCGTGTGGGACTGGGTTGTGTACTAATGCAGAATGAGAGGGTGATTGCTTATGCTTCTAGACAGCTAAAGAAGCATGAGTTGAATTACCCCACACATGACCTTGAAATGGCAGCAGTAATCTTTGCACTCAAGATGTGGAGGCACTACCTCTATGGGGTAAAATGTGAGATCTTTACAGATCATAAGAGCCTGCAGTACATCCTGAGTCAAAGAGATTTGAACTTGAGACAGAGAAGATGGGTAGAGCTGCTGAGTGACTATGATTGCAAGATTCAGTATCATCCGGGTAAGGCGAATGTCGTGGCAGACGCCCTAAGCCGGAAGTCACTAGGCAGTTTATCCCACATATCGGCAGAGAGGAGGCCAGCGGTGAAGGAGTTTTACAAGCTCGTTGAAGAGGGTCTACAGTTGGAGTTGTCTGGTACAGGTGCTTTGGTAGCCCAGATGAGAGTGGCACCTGTGTTTCTGGAGCAAGTGGCTCAGAAACAGCATGAGGACCCAGAGTTAGTGAAGATTGCCAGGACTGTTCAGTCAGGCAAAGACAGTGAGTTCAGATTCGACAACAAAGGGATCCTCCGCTATGGGAGCAGACTATGTGTACCAGATGACATAGGGCTAAAAGGAGACATTATGAGAGAGGCTCATAATGCAAGATACAACGTTCACCCCGGAGCCACCAAGATGTATCAAGATTTGAAGAAAGTTTATTGGTGGCCAGCGATGAAGAAAGAAGTGGCACAGTTTGTGTCAGCCTGCGAAGTGTGTCAGAGGGTGAAGCTGGAACATCAGAAGCCGGAACATCAGAAGCCGGCTGGAATGCTTAACCCGCTACCTATTCCAGAGTGGAAATGGGAGAATATCTCTATGGACTTCGTAGTGGGGTTACCGGCGACGTCCAACAGATTAGACTCCATATTGGTGATTGTGGACAGACTCACCAAATCTGCTCACTTTATCCCTGTCAGGAGTGGCTATTCTGTGGACAAGTTGGCGCAGGTATATGTTGATGAGATCGTCAGGCTGCATGGGGTTCCTGTTTCAATAGTGTCGGATAAGGGGTCCCAGTTCACCTCCAGATTTTGGCGGAGTCTGCAGAATGCCATGGGTACTAGATTGGATTTCAGTACTGCCTTCCACCCCCAGACGGACGGACAGTCCGAAAGGACCATCCAGACTATCGAGGATATGCTTAGAATGTGTGTGCTGGACTTTGGCGGTTCTTGGAGGCAGCATCTACCTTTGGTGGAGTTTGCCTACAATAACAGCCATCATGCTAGCATCGGGATGGCTCCATATGAAGCTTTATATGGGAGGAAGTACAGGTCACCTGTTTGCTGGGAGGAAGTTGGAGAAAAGGCCTTGGCAGGGCCTGAGCTAGTAGAGATCACCAGCAGGGTGGTACCCATAATCAGAGAGAGAATCAAGACTGCTGCAAGCAGACAGAAGAGTTATGCAGACATCCGCAGAAGACAGGTAGAGTTTCAGGAGGGGGATCTGGTATTGCTCAAGGTGTCTCCAACGAAAGGAGTGGTTCGCTTTGGGAAGAAAGGTAAACTAGCCCCACGATACATCGGACCCTTCGAAGTCTTGCAAAAGATTGGGAATGTGTCGTACAAGCTGGATTTACCTGCTTCAATGGAAAGAATCCATCCGGTTTTTCATGTTTCCATGTTGAGGAAGTTTGTGTCAGATCCGAGCAAGGTTCTTAGTGAGCCTGATGTGGAGATCCAAGAGGATCTCACCTATGTTGAGCAGCCAGTACGGATCATAGACACCCAGATCAGAAAGCTAAGAAACAAGGAAATCCCGATGGTGAAAGTCTTGTGGAACCACCACAATATGGAAGAGTGCACCTGGGAGACACGGGAGTCCATGCTCCAGCAATACCCTTATCTTTTCTAAGGTTAGTTCCTTGTGAGTTTTATGTGCTTTGCATGTATGTTATGTGTTTGCCATGCTATGTGCTAGTTGAGGAACATTCGAGGACGAATGTTCTTAAGGGGGGGAGAATGTAAAACCCGGCTAGACTCCAGTATCAGAATTCCTACCGTCCGGTGGAATCTCGGATGTCGGAGACCTCTAGAAGGGTAAAACTATGTTTTCATAAAATGTTTTAATGTTTTTCATGGTTTTAAGTGAAAAGGAAATGAGTTTTTGCATGAAAACAACCTTGGAGGAAAACCCAGGTTCGGCCGCCGAATCTCAAGTTCGGCCGCCGAACATGCATGCATTTCGGGTGTGCCTTAGGCCCCCGAAGGCATAAGTGAGGGAAGTCCAGGTTCGGCTGCAGAACCTCAAGTTCGGCCGCCGAACATGGCATGCATGCGGAGGCACGTTCGGCCCCCGAACGTGGCCTGGCCAGCCACTATAAAAGGGTCCCTTAGCCGAAAACGGGCGAGCTTTTTCCCCATTTTCGACCAAGGTGAGCTCTCCGCCGTCCCTCACCAATCTTTGATGTTTTCCTCTAGATCTTTCAAGATTTTCATCTGTTTTAACTTTGTTTTGAAGATTTGAGCTTTTGAGCAAAGTTTTGGAGCTTGGAGGTTCAAGAACCCACTCTCTCCCACCTCCGAGTTTTAGGTCGTCTCTCTCTCTATCTTCAAGAGGTAAGAGCCGATCTTGAGCTCATTGCATATTTAAAGTTAGTTTTATGAAGATCTTTGGGGTAGAATGTATGTTTAGCCTATAGTTAGGTTTTTGAGTTTATGTTATGTTTTGAGCAATGTATGTTGGATTTGTGTTGCTTGATGTGTTGTAGTTGGGGTTTAAGGTAGTTTGAGACCCCTAGGAGCTTGTATGCATGTTTTGGTTGAGCTAAATGAATGATGGCATGAGTTTGAGGCATTTGTGCATGTTTGAACCAAGTTTCTGCCCTTCGGGAGAAACCAGGTTCGGCAGCCGAAAGGACTTTCAGCCGCCGAACCCTCTTGTGGAGGCAGCCTTCGGCTGCCGAAGCTTGCCCCCGAAAGGAGACTTTCGTCTCTGTCTGGGAGTTTCGGCCGCCGAAGGTACCGCCGAACATGCATGAGTTTCGCCTCTGTCTGGGAGTTTCGGCCGCCGAAGGTGCCGCCGAACCTGCCTGACTTTCGGCTCTGGAGGGACTTTCGGCCGCCAAACCTGCCGCCGAAAGTGCCCTGTCCAGCCTTCTTTTACATGTTTTGCATGATTGTCTCATGATGTTTCAGGGGGTTTTTGGGGAGTAGTTTAGAGTTATGTTCATGTTTGGTTGGTCCCTCATTTGAGTCCACCTGTGTAGGTTCGGACCCGAGGAACCGAGGACCCCAGCAGTGAGTTCAGCTGCTTCTGAGTCAGTAGAGCTTCAGCTAGAGGTGAGTAGAATAACTCTTATGCTTGTAAATAATAAACCCGTTTTAGCATGATTCACGCATCATGAATGCCATGAGATATTTAGGTTGTTTGCATTAGAAATAACGAATATGTTGTATTGCATAATATGTTGATGATGTGGATGAATGTTGAATGATCCTTTAGTCCTCGTATGTTATGGTAGGATGACGATACGGTACGAAAGACCAGTGAGGCCCATTCTACGCCCCTGGCACTATGTAAGAGAAAGACCAGTGAGGCCCATTCTATGCCCCTAGCACAGTTGGAACATGTAGAGGACTATTGGTGACAAATTCATCCTTGATGTGATTAGCTGTGTTGTGATGCATTTCATGTTATCATGTGTTTCAAATGTTTTATTATTCTGCTCACTGGGCTCTAGTAGCTCACCACTTTTCCCTAATCCCCCAGGATTGCAGGTACGGGCTAGACAAAGAAGTCAAGAAGAGTAAAGTCTTGTAATTGTAATAGTTAGAAAGTGGACATGATAAATTGTAAGGTGATGTAAAAGTTATGAATAGTTATGTCATGTATATGTTGATTATGAGATTGAGGTTTAGAAGTTGTGCTTGACCCTATGGATATTGTAATCCCTTTTGATACATGATCTTAATGTTTATTGATGTCTATGTTTAGCCAACTCAACACATGTTATGCCACCCATTGGGGGCATTGATGAGATCCCACAAAGGGGTTAAGTTTATGATTATGGCTATGTTCAGTGCATGCACAGGTTGAGTTTGGTGTATGAGAAAATGAATGGAAGAAAAGTTTTAATTTTTATATATGTTGTTGATCATGTATGGGATTCAGCAGGTTCACAGGATGTATGTTTGGCTTCCTACGGGTCTCGGCGGCCTTAAGTCGACCCGGATCCTAGCGCCGGTAGCGGTCTGATTTTCGGGTCGTTACATAACTGGCCTAGACCCACTTCAGTGACAGAGATTAGAAGTTTCTTGGGTTTGGCAGGTTACTACAGGAGGTTCGTTCAGGACTTCTCAAAAATAGCAACTCCTCTGACCAGACTGACCAGGAAGAATCAAAAGTTCATGTGGACTGACCAGTGCGAAGAGAGTTTTGAAGAGCATAAGAAGAGGTTGACTTCAGCACCAGTGTTAGCTCTGCCATCTAGTGATGCAGACTTTACAGTCTTTTGTGATGCGTCCCGTGTGGGACTGGGTTGTGTACTAATGCAGAATGAGAGGGTGATTGCTTATGCTTCTAGACAGCTAAAGAAGCATGAGTTGAATTACCCCACACATGACCTTGAGATGGCAGCAGTAATCTTTGCACTCAAGATGTGGAGGCACTACCTCTATGGGGTAAAATGTGAGATCTTCACAGATCATAAAAGCCTGCAGTACATCCTGAGTCAAAGAGATTTGAACTTGAGACAGAGGAGATGGGTAGAGCTGCTGAGTGACTATGATTGCAAGATTCAGTATCATCCGGGTAAGGCGAATGTCGTGGCAGACGCCCTAAGCCGGAAGTCACTAGGCAGTCTATCCCACATCACGGCAGAGAGGAGACCAGTGGTGAAGGAGTTTTACAAGCTCATTGATGAAGGTCTACAGTTGGAGTTGTCTGGTACAGGTGCTTTAGTAGCTCAGATGAGAGTGACACCTGTGTTTCTGGAGCAAGTGGCTCAGAAACAGCATGAGGACCCAGAGTTAGTGAAGATTGCCAGGACTGTTCAGTCAGGCAAGGACAGCGAGTTCAGATTCGACAACAAGGGGATCCTCTGCTATGGGAGTCGTTTATGTGTACCAGATGACATAGGGTTAAAAGGAGACATTATGAGAGAGGCTCATAATGCAAGATACAGCATTCACCCCGGAGCCACCAAGATGTATCAAGATCTGAAAAAGGTTTATTGGTGGCCAGCTATGAAGAGAGAAGTGGCACAGTTTGTGTCAGCCTGCGAAGTGTGTCAGAGGGTGAAGCTAGAACATCAGAAGCCGGCTGGAATGCTTAACCCGCTACCTATTCCAGAGTGAAAATGGGAGAATATAGCAATGGATTTCGTAGTGGGGTTACCGGCGACGTCCAACAGATTGGACTCCATATGGGTGATTGTGGACAGACTCACCAAATCTGCTCACTTCATCCCTGTCAGGAGTGGCTATTCCGTGGACAAGTTGGCGCAGGTGTATGTTGATGAGATAGTCAGACTGCATGGGGTTCCTATTTCTATAGTGTCAGATAGAGGACCCCAGTTCACCTCCAGGTTTTGGCGGAGTCTGCAGGATGCCATGGGTACCAGGTTGGATTTCAGTACTGCCTTCCATCCACAGACAGACGGACAGTCAGAGAGGACCATCCAGACCATAGAAGATATGCTAAGAATGTGTGTGCTGGACTTTGGCGGTTCTTGGAGGCAGCATCTACCTTTGGTGGAGTTTGCCTACAATAACAGCCATCATGCTAGCATCGGGATGGCTCCATATGAAGCTTTATATGGAAGGAAGTGCAGGTCACCTGTTTGCTGGGAAAAAGTTGGAGAAAAGGCCTTGGCAGGGCCTGAGCTTGTAGAGATTACCAGCAGAGTAGTACCCTTAATCAGAGAAAGAATCAAGACTGCTGTAAGCAGACAGAAGAGTTATGCAGACATCCGCAGAAGGCAAGTAGAGTTTCAGGAGTGGGATCTGGTATTGCTCAAGGTGTCTCCAATGAAAGGAGTGGTTCGGTTTGGGAAGAAAGGTAAGCTGGCTCCGCGGTACATCGGACCCTTTGAAGTCTTGCAAAAGATTGGGAATGTATCGTACAAGCTGGATTTACCTGCTTCAATGGAGAGAATCCATCCGGTTTTCCATGTTTCTATGTTGAGAAAGTTCGTGTCAGATCCAGGCAAGGTTCTTAGTGAGCCTGATGTGGAGATCCAAGAGGATCTCACCTATGTTGAGCAGCCGGTACGGATCCTAGACACCCAGATCAGAAAGCTAAGAAACAAGGAAATTCTGATGGTGAAGGTCCTTTGGAACCACCACAATCTGGAAGAGTGCACTTGGGAGACACGGGAGTCTATGCTCCGGCAATATCCTCATCTCTTTTAAGGTTAGTCTCTATGTGTTTTATGTGTATGATGTGATGATTCTATGCATGTGCTAGTTGAGGAACATTTGGGGACGAATGTTCTTAAGGGGGGGAGAATGTAATACCCGCCTAGACTCCGGTATCGGAATTTCTACCGTCCGGTGGAATCTCGGATGTCGGAGACCTCTAGAAGGGTAAAACCATGTTCTCATAAAATATTTTAATGTGTTTTATGGTTTTAAGTAAAAAGGAAAATGAGTTTTTGCATGAAAACAACCTTGGAGCAAAACTCAGGTTCGGCCGCCGAAACTCAAGTTCGGCCGCCGAACATACAGGCATTTCGGGTGTGCCTTAGGCCCCTGAAGGCATAAGTGAGGAAGTCCAGGTTCGGCCGCCGAACCTCAAGTTCGGCCGCCGAACATGGCATGCATGCGGAGGCACGTTCGGCCCCCGAACGTGGCCTGGCCAGCCACTATAAAAGGGTCCCTTAGCCGAAAACGGGCGAGCTTTTTCCCCATTTTCGGCCAAGGTGAGCTCTCCGCCGTCCCTCACCAATCTTTGATGTTTTTCCTCTAGATCTTTCAAGATTTTCATTTGTTTTAACTTTGTTTTGAAGATTTGAGCTTTTGAGCAAAGTTTTAGAGCTTGGAGGTTCAAGAACCCAATCTCTCCCAACTTCGAGTTTTAGGTCGTCTCTCTCTCGATCTTCAAGAGGTAAGAGCCGATCTTAAGTTCATTGCATGTTTTAAGTAAGTTTTAAGTAGATCTATGGGTTAGAATGCATGTTTAGGTTATGGTTATGTTTATGGGTATAAATGTATGTTCATGAACAATGTGGATGCTTGATGTGTTGTAGATGGAGTTTATGATGGTTTGAGGCCCCTAGGAACATGTATGCTTGTGTATGTGTGTTGTAGAATAGGTTTGATGCATGTTTGGAAGGTTGGGAGGCGAAATGTGCAAAAGGAGCCAAGTTTCTGCCCTTTGGCAGAAACCAGGTTCGGCAGCCGAAGGACTTTCGGCCGCCGAACATGGCTGGGGAGGCAAGCCTTTCGGCTGCCGAAGCCTGCCCCCGAAAGGAGACTTTCGTCTCTGTCTGGCAGTTTCGGCCGCCGAAAGTGCCGCCGAACATGCATGAGTTTCGTCTCTGTCTGAGAGTTTCGGCCGCCGAAGGTGCCGCCGAACCTGCCTGACTTTCGGCTCTGGAGGGACTTTCGGCCGCCGAACCTGCCGCCGAAAGTGCCCTGTCCAGGCCTCCTTCGCATGTTTTTCTATGGTTGTTTCATGATGTTTTAGGGGGTTTTTGGGGAGTAGTTTATAGTTATATTCAGGTGTGTTTGGTCCCTCATTTGAGTCCACCTGTGTAGGTTCGGACCCGAGGAACCGAGCACCCCAGCAGTGAGTTCAGCTGCTTCAGTGTTGTCAGAGTCAGCCAGAGGTGAGTGGAACTAAACTTAATCTTTTAAATTGAGAAATTAAATGTTTTATCATGTTTCATGCATCATGATTATGCAATAGAATGATTGCATTAGTTTTCACGAATATGCCGCATTGCATCGATTGTTGTTGATGTGGGTGAATGTTGGATGACCCAATTAGTCCATGACAGGAAGACCAGGACCCCATTCTACGGCCTGACACAGAGTAAGGAAAGACCAGGACCCCATTCTACGGCCTGGCACAGAGTAAGGAAAGACCAGGACCCCATTCTACGGCCTGGCACGGTTATGGGACTCGAAGACCAGGAGCCCAGAGGAGGCCCTGGGGCAATGGTAAGTAATGTATGTTATGACAGGAAGATCAGGACCCCATGCTACGGCCTGGCACAGAGTTAGCTTGGACTAATTGGTGACAAGTTCACCCAACCCTTATGTGAATTGTCTGTGTTATGATGCATTTCATAGAGCATAGTGTTAATATGTTTTATAGTTCTGCTCACTGGGCTTTTAGCTCACCCCTCACCCTTTACCCCCAGGCTTGCAGGTACAGTATAGAGCAGGAGTCCGGATAGAGTAAAGAAGTCATGTTTATGTAATAGCTAGCAATGGACATGATCAAATTGTAATGTCATGTCTTAATCAGTATAGATATGTAATGAGATGATGTTTATGGATGTTAGAGGTGTGCTTGACCATAGATTGTTGTTATCCCTTTTATTATATGATCTTAAAGACTTTTATGATGTTTATGTAAACCAACTCAACATATGTTATGTCACCCATTGGGGGCACTGATGAGATCCCACAGAGGGATCAAAGTTATGTTAATGTATATGCACCGGTTGAGTTTGGTTGATGTATATGGAAAGAAAAGTTTTAATTTTTATGTATGTTGTTGATCATGTATGGGATTATACAGGTTTACAGGTTATATGTCAGGCTTGCTATGGGTCCCGGCGGCCTTAAGCCGATCTGGATCCTAGCGCCGGTAGCTGTCCGATTTCCGGGTCGTTACAGCTATGGTATCAACATATAAAATCAAAATTAATCACCAATCGACCGTACCACTATAAAGGCATTCACCGGCTATCCTGAGATCTCACGCCGATGATCAAGTCAAAGAGGACACTAAAAAAATAAACCAGAGCCATAAAAAATAGATAACATGTATAAGGATCATACAAAAAGAGACCAATAGCCTCTCAAAACACAACTAATCAGCAAGAGAAAATCGGCTTAGCAACCTAAAAAATAACGAGCAGACCAAACCAGTACTCGTCTGTGTACAATGATGCTTTCTACCAAACCATAGATCAACGTATCTCAATTTTAGTCTAATATAGCTATAAAACCATTTTTAAAAGCTCAAACACAAGATAGAGATCAATGTATCTCAATTTCAGTCTAATATAGACATAAAACCACTTTAAAAAAACTCAAACACAAGGCATTAGTGTCGATTATTATAGACCTCCAACCTAACTCCGATAAATATCTTACAGCCAAAACTCAGAAGATAGACCCTCACAGCAACTCAAGAGAACCAAAAAAAAATATTTCTCAAATGCAAAATGCTTCACTGATCTACAATTCACAAAACGAAAACTGGTGTTGCCACTATCAAAAGGCAGCATAAGCCTTTATACACCTTCAACAATATCCTTTTTCTCGACTTCTTCTTCTAACTTCTCTTCATTCTTTTGGTCTCCTTCCACTACAAGAAAGTTGTGATTTACAATGGATTTTACTAACGGATGAAAATCCGTTAGTAATTTTAACGGATTTACTAACGGATTTGAAAATCCGTTGGTAAATCTTAATATAAAAAATTTTATGTACAAAAACAGATTTGAAATCCGTTGGTAATATGTTAGTATTACTAACGGATTTCAAAATCCGTTGGTAACTTATAAATATATAAAATAATTAATATTGAAAATTACTAACGGATTACTAACGGATTTACAAACGGATTTGAAAATCCATTGGTAAATCTTAATGTAAAAAATTTTATGTAAAAATTTACCAACAGATTTTAAATTCGTTGGTAATCTGTTAGTATTACTAACGGATTTTGAAATCCGTTAGTAATTTTTGGAGAAAAAAAGCCCGATTTTTTTTTCAAAATTTACTAACGGATTTGAATCCGTTGGTAAATCCGTTAGTATTACTAATGGATTTCAAATCCGTTGGTAAATCCGTTAGTAATTTTTGGAGGGAAAAAGCTTGCTTTTTTTTTTTCAAAATTTACTAACGGATTTGAATCCGTTAGTAATACTAACGGACTTCAAAGCCATTGGTAAAAATTTACCAACGAGCTTTTTAACAACGGATCGTAATCCGTTAGTAATTCGTTGATAATTCGTTTACCAACTGATTTTTACAGGATTACCAACGGAAATATCCATTGGTAATCCTGAAATTTTTTGTAGTGTTCAATCTTTTCAACGACTCTTTTTTTATACTTAACATTATTATGAACAAAATTATCTATCATTTGATTATTATATATTAATATAGTAAAAATAAATAGTTATTTTTTTTAAGTCAAAATAAATAGTTATTTGAAATATTTATTTTTAATTAAATATAAAAATAATTATTCCATAATATATTACTTTAAAAAAAATTTTAATGGTCAGTAATTTTTTAGAATAAATTTCAATCTGGTCTATGTATTTAATTTTGAATAAAATATATTCATTGGTTTCTATACTTTTAAAAGCTGCTAATTTAATCATGAAAAGTACAGCTATTTATAATTCCTTTATTTCATTCAATAAATATATTTAGCTGAAAATTTCTCAAAATAAGATTTTTTTTTACAATTATATATTGTATATTCAATTTTTTCATGTATACTAATATTTTTAGCATTACATAATTTTAAATCTTCATTTAAAAAAAAAAGTTTTATATTCCCAACCACAGGTATTATAACTAAAATTTTAATTTTCTAAAATATAGAACAGATGTTAGTAAATTACAATTTTACAAAACTCTTTATATGTAATTATATTTTATATATTATCCACGGTTAAAATTTTCATTGATAACTTATGACGTTTTATCATAATTATAAATCCTCAACTTTTTTTCCATGCAAGAGTTCAAGAGTACAGTGGCAAAGGTAACTGTGGTTCCGTTCAAGTTATACACCGGTCATTCTTCAACTCGTAGGGAGGCTATTGGTATTGTTATTCATAATGACAATGGAAGGGTGGTAAATTTTAGACCAATGGTAAACTGTAATTTTATTAGAAGTGAATTTAGAATACGTACAAATACATTTATTTATAAAGTGTACATATACGGAAAAATCTACATGAAGCTACTAGAATTTTTTACACAAGCCTAACCAACTATATATGCTAGCATCCTCCTCAAGTTGGATTAGGTAGCAAAGCAACCAGATTCAACTTGGAGAAGAAAAACTTATGTTGAGGAGTAGACAATGTTTTTGTGAAAATATCTACAAGCTGATATGCTAAAGGGATATGAATAGGAGCAATAAATCCCTTTTGTAGTTGTTCCCTAACGAAATAACAATTGATATCAAGTTGCTTGGTCCTTTCATGAAAGACGGTTGTGAACTATATGAATGGCTATTTTGTTATCGTATTGCAAGGAAATAGGAAATTGCACATCAATGTGTAAATCTCTTAGTATGTATTTCCATAAAAGTTTACAAACTATGGCTCTCATGCTACAGTATTTGGCTTCTGCACAGAATTTGGAGACTGTTTTCTGTTTTTTTATCTTTCAACTAATGAGAAAATCATCTGAAAATACACATAAACCAGTGATATACTTTCGAGAAAAAGAACAAATGACCCAATCTATATCACAATAAGCTGTAAGTTTAGTCAAGTTAGATGTAGCAAAAAAATATAACCCGGTAGATAAACACGTCTTGAGATATCTCAAAACATGGCAAGTTGCATTCCAATATGGTTTCCTAGGATTAGACATGAATTAGCTCAAATAATGGACAATAAAACTAATGTCTGGCCTAGTAATGTTGATATATAACAACCGGCTACTCAATCTTCTAAACTTATCTGGGTCAGGAAGTAAATTACCGGTAGAAAGATCAAGATTTAAAACTTTGGGCAGAGGAGTGGAAGCAGGCATAGCATGTATCATACCTGTATCAGTTAAACATCTAGGATAAATTTTCTTTGGTTGATAATGGTACCAGATGATGATCTAGCCACTTCTAATCCAAGGAAATACTTTAAGTGCCCAAGATCTTTAATAGTGAATTTACAATGTAAAGCTTTTTTAATTTGATCTATATCCGAGAGAGACGTATCAGTTATGCTCACATCGTCTACATAAATGAGTATAGCAGTAAATGTACCATGAGTATCCCTCGTAAAGATATAATTGTCCTGAATAGACTGAGCAAAACCCAATGACTACAGAAATGATGTGAACTCTAAGTTTCACTGCCTTGATGCTTGCCTTAAACCATAAAGGGACCTCTTCAACAAACATACTTGTCCTGGATTAACTTTAAAATAAATTGTAGGAGGCTGCATATAGACTTCTTCCAAGAAACCATGTAAGAAAGCATTATTGATATCCAATTGAAAAATGGGCCATTATTTAGAAGTTGCTAAAGCAATAAAAAGTCTAACAATAACAATTTTTGCTACAGAAGAAAATCTTTTCTTAAAATCTAAGCCATCTATTTGGTTATATCCCTTAGCTACTAAACGAGCCTTAATCTATCAACATCCCCATTAGGCTTAACCTTGACTTTGTAGACTTATTTTAAACTAATGACCTTTTTTCCTTTGGGTAGGTTTATAACACCCAAGTACCATTGCTTTCAAGAGCCAGAAGCTCCTTATGCATAGCCTCAATATAGTTAGGATCTTTTGAAGCTTGAGCATAGGTGTAGAGTTCATGAATATGGGAAATAGTGTTGAGGTAAATATGATGTGAAGGTGTGAAGCTAATGGTCAAATCAAGGTTGGGATCAGGATGCAAATGATTGACAACAAAATCTTGCATCCAAGTTGATTTATTATGTGTTCTCATGCTTTTTCTTAAAGGAGGTGGAGAATGTAAAGACCCGGAAATCCGGACCGCTACCGGCGCTAGGATCCAGATCGGCATAAGGCCGCCGGGAACCGTAGCAAGCCTGACATAACCTGTAATCCTGCTTAATCCCTGACGCGGAACCCTATGGCACTTAGTCCTCAAACCCCGTCGCACCTCTGATATAGATTCCAAGAACGTGGATAAACCACCCTCTATAGCACCCTAAGCTTAGCGAAGCTAGAACACTAATAACGGAAGGATTTTGTAGAACGGATCAGAAGAACGCCACAATCGAAATTGATAAGTTGGTCTGATTCGTGATGCAATCAATGAAAGAAGCAAACTCTCACTCTCTCAAAGAAGGCCGAAATTTGCATAAAGCAAATCTGAATTAAATTTGTCAAAAAAACAAAAAAAGTCTCTGATATAAGAATTTAAGGCCTTATTTATAGTGTAAGGCAAAAACCTAAACCTAGTTGGAAAAGGAAAACAAATACTAAGTCAGAAATCCTATCCCAACAGGGAAACAAGCTAAAATAACAAAAATAACTGCCAAGTCTTTAAAAACCAACCACATTCTCGTATGCCTCAATAGTTCCAGCAGAAACCACAACCTCAGGGACGAAACCACAACCTGCTTATGGTTCGGGCTGATTCTCCACTATCTTCCTCCATGATGTGCTCCAAAATTAACTTCCACAAAACACAAAAGTATCTTCGGCTAACTGAATGTCGCGAGCGCGACTTTGATAATGGTAGCGAGCGCTACAAATCTTCAATTTGCTTCTGCTTCATCCATGCATACACCCAGCAACGTAATCAGCTTCGAATGACCTTCAAGTTCCTTCTCGCACTTATCCCTAGCAATTTCAGTCATCTCTCTTGTAATAAATTCTTGAATATGCAATCCAAGAGTAACGCCGTACTTCCTTGCTTTATTCCTTGTCAATGGTCCTTGTTGTAGCTCCAAGGGATCCTTGCCTTGCTTCCCATGCTGGTTCACATCATTCTCCCCTTCTTTAAAAAGATTTGTCCTCAAATCATGCCGTTTGTTCAACTTACCTTGGCCCTTCAAATGCTTGAGGGATTCATGGTCAGTATAAATCACGAACTCCTTTGGCAGCAAGTAATGCTCCCACACGTCCAACGCCCTCACCAAAGCATGTAACTCCTTGTCATATGTAGAATAACTCAGTTGTGCACCATTGAGTTTTTCACTAAAATATGCTATTGGCTTCTTCTCTTGCATCAGCACAGCCCCAATACCTACACCAGAAGCATCACATTCAATCTCAAAAATTGAATCAAAATTAGGCAAAGCTAAGACAGGTGCAGATGTCAACTTCCCTTTCAAATTCTCAAACGCCTTTTGCTGCTCTTCTCCCCACTGAAATCCAACCTCCTTTTTGATAATGCTAGTGAGTGGTGCTGCAATGGTAGAAAAATCCTTCACGAATCTTCTATAGAAACTTGCTAGCCCATGGAAGCTCCTCACTTCAGTCACGTTCTTAGGAACAGGCCATTCCTTTATAGCTTTCACTTTCTCTTCATCAACTTCTAATCCCTGTGCACTCACAACAAAGCCAAGAAAAACAAGCCTATCCATGCAAAATGTGCATTTCTTAAGCTTGGCATATAAGTTTTCTGTTCTCAAAGCTTCCAACACTATCCTAACATGCTCTAAATGCTCATCTAATGTCTTACTATAGATCAGAATGTCATCAAAATAAACAACAACAAATCTGCCCAAATAAGCTCTCAAAACATGGTTCATTAATCTCATAAATGTACTCGGTGCATTAGACAACCCAAAAGGCATTACTAACCACTCATATAGGCCATATTTTGTTTTAAAAGCTGTTTTCCACTCATCCCCAGGTTTCATACGAATTTGATGATATCCACTCATAAGATCAATTTTAGTAAAATACCTTGCACCATGTAACTCGTCCAACATGTCGTCAAGTCGTGGAATGGGATGTCGATACTTCACCGTGATCTTATTTACAGCCCTACAATCGACACACATCCTCCACGTGCCATCTTTCTTTGGTACCAGCAAAACAGGAACGGCACAAGGGCTTAAGCTCTCTCTAATCAAGCCTTTCTCCAACAGCTCCTCCACTTGTCGTTGCATCTCCTTGGTCTCCATTGGGTTACTTCGATATGCTGGTCTATTTGGAATCGTCGAACCAGGTATGAAGTCGATTTGGTGTTCAACTCCCCTTAATGGCGGTAAACCACTAGGCAGCTCCTCTGGAAACACATCTTGAAAACCCTGCAACATAGACACAAAACTAGAAGGCAAATGGTCAAGTGAAACATCAATATTAGTAAACAAAGTTTCTTTATATCTAATGAGCAATAACGGCTGCTCGTTAGATATTGCAAATTTAAGCTCTCTTGGTTTCGCATAAAAAGTTTGTTTCACCTTTCCTTGGTTTTCTCTCACCAATGGGCCATTTATTTGATTATTTTCTTTTCTGGCCTCCTTTCCCAATTTCTTCTCACATTCACTCTCCTTATCATGTTCTCTCGCACTTCCCTTAATTTTTAAAGTAGCACCCCTTTTGGTCGAATCTTGCTTTGCTTTTTCATGCATCTTCCGATGATCTTCATACACCTCCAACGGTGATAATGGTACAAGAGTAACCAGCTTTCCTTCATAGGTAAATGTGTACCTATTTGAATACCCATCATGCTGCGCCTTCCTATCAAATTGCCATGGTCTTCCTAACAACATATGGCCAGCTTGCATAGGAACTACATCACACAACACTCCATCTTTATACCAGCCTATAGAGAATGGTATCTTCACTTGTTTAGTAACCTTCACCTCTCCACTATCATTAAACCATTGTAGTCTATATGGATGTGGATGTTTTAAACAAGTCAATTTCAGCTTCTCCACCATTGTCTCACTTGCAGCATTGGTGCAACTACCACTGTCAATGATGAGCATACAAACTTTACCCTCAACTAAACATCTAGTATAAAATATGTTATCTCGTTGCTCTAGACCTTCTTCTTTCACTTGCATATTCAAAGCACGCCTAGCAACTAACATATCACCACGTTCAGCAACCAACGCATTCTCAACTTCTTCTTCACACTCATCAACATCATCAAGCATATCATTCATATCATTATTATCACCATCACTATGGTCAGAATCAGAAACTAAACCCCCATCATCAGTAGCAATCATAACTCTCCTATTTGGACATTGAGATGCAATATGCCCATTTCCTAAACATTTGAAACACTTAATATTTCTACTAGGAGTAGTATTAGGAATACCTGACTGCTGCTTATTTGAACCTCCATTCATCCCTTTTCCACTTGTAGGTGGAGGATTGCTCCTTTGGAAGGAATTCTTGAAATCTCCACCTTTTGAGGGCAAATCATTTGAAGACCCCTTAAAGGTTGAACTACTTCCTCCCACATTCTGGAACTTCCCATATTTGGTGGAGCTCTTGTTCTTGATTTTCCTTTCAATCTTCATGGCCTTCTCAACTAACTCTTCCATGGAATTGTAATCATACATTTCCAGCTCACTTGCAATGTTGGAATTTAGACCTCCCAGAAATCTGGACATTAGCCTTTGTTCATCCTCCTCAATGTCAGCCCTGGCCATGGTCATCTCCATCTCCTTGTGGTATTCTTCAACACTCTTACCACCTTGGACCAGTCTTGCCAACCTATTATACAAATCCCTATAGTAATGAGAAGGAACAAACCTTGTTCTCATTAAGTCTTTCAAGGCCTCCCACTCCGGCACGGGTCGCAATCCTTTTCCTCTTCTACTAGACTTGAGTTGATCCCACCAGAATGTAGCATATCCCCTAAATTCCACGGCTGCGATATGGGACTTCTTTTCTTCTGAGTAATTATGACACTCAAAAATTTGTTCCACCTTTCGCTCCCATTCAATGTATTCTTCCGCATTGTTATTCCCTTTAAATTCGGGTACCTTCATCTTGATGGAACTAAGGTCATTGTCAGTCACAATTTGGTAGTTTTCAGCCACCTCTTCCTGATCACCTCGACCTCCTCTTGCTGCTCTCCTATTGACCTCCTCTTCGCCTCCCCTTGGTAAGATTCGTTGTGGTAATCTCACTGGAGGTGCGGGCTGTTGTACCCTCTCCCTCATCATTAGATTCATGTTCTCTTGTAGGGTGGCCATCATTCTTGCCATCTCTTCCATCTTCTCATTACTTTGCTGCATATATGTCTCAAAATTGCTAGAAATTGAAGCAACATCTTTACCATTCCCACTAGTCATGACCACAACAGAGAAACTCACAAGAAACAATTAGTAACTGAAAGAAAGAATTCACAAGTGTTTCGCTCTTACCTCACTATTGCCGATTCTTTGATTGCACTTCAGAACCAAGGTTCACTCACCAATCTGCCAAGTACGTTCAAAAAGGTAGGATCCTAATCCCTAGACACCTAGAAGACAACTTGACAAGTATCCGGAGGCAGCACAAGAACGTTTGCACTACACGATTGAAAACTAAGTATCGAAACAAACAAATGATACTCAGCAATGTAATGGAATTTCAACGCTAGCTCAAAAACAAAATAGAAACAAGAGGGCAATAAAATAGACAATTCTGGTCAGAATGTATCAAAACCAACTCGCTCTTGGTAAGCTGATTTATGGACTTAAATCTTCTACCCCAAACGCTGGTTTGAAGACACCCCAAGAATGCTACTATACTATGCAATTTGAAATAAAAGAACAGCAGCCCCTCAATGGTGGAAAAAAAATCTGAAGCAAAATTTTCACTTAATTGTAACCCACCTAGAACTGATCCTTAATACTTAAATAGCAAGACTAAAAAGAAAATTTTTTTGTTGGAGCATTTTTTTTTTTTTTTTTTTTTTTTTTTTTTTTTGCTCTCACTATCCCCTTGCTTGGGTCTCAAACAACACCACACGAAATTCTTGAGTGTGTATCAAAAAAAATTCACTAACAGATTCAGTTCGAAGGGAAATAATGGCTGCTAAAAGAAACCGAATTGCCAAATAACAAAATAGCAAGCAACACAATGATTTTGGATGGACAATCCAGGACCTAACAATTGGAATCGAATTGAACAGAAACGAATTGAAGACAATGAACCCTAACGAAATTCGAAACTAAGATACCAAAAAAAACGAAAATATAACACAGCCCTAGAAAGACAGATAGATAAAGATTTACCTGTTGTTGGCTCTGATACCAAATGACGCGGAACCCTATGGCACTTAGTCCTCAAACCCCGTCGCACCTCTGATATAGATTCCAAGAACGTGGATAAACCACCCTCTATAGCACCCTAAGCTTAGCGAAGCTAGAACACTAATAACGGAAGGATTTTGTAGAACGGATCAGAAGAACGCCACAATCGAAATTGATAAGTTGGTCTGATTCGTGATGCAATCAATGAAAGAAGCAAACTCTCACTCTCTCAAAGAAGGCCGAAATTTGCATAAAGCAAATCTGAATTAAATTTGTCAAAAAAACAAAAAAAGTCTCTGATATAAGAATTTAAGGCCTTATTTATAGTGTAAGGCAAAAACCTAAACCTAGTTGGAAAAGGAAAACAAATACTAAGTCAGAAATCCTATCCCAACAGGGAAACAAGCTAAAATAACAAAAATAACTGCCAAGTCTTTAAAAACCAACCACATTCTCGTATGCCTCAATAGTTCCAGCAGAAACCACAACCTCAGGGACGAAACCACAACCTGCTTATGGTTCGGGCTGATTCTCCACTATCTTCCTCCATGATGTGCTCCAAAATTAACTTCCACAAAACACAAAAGTATCTTCGGCTAACTGAATGTCGCGAGCGCGACTTTGATAATGGTAGCGAGCGCTACAAATCTTCAATTTGCTTCTGCTTCATCCATGCATACACCCAGCAACGTAATCAGCTTCGAATGACCTTCAAGTTCCTTCTCGCACTTATCCCTAGCAATTTCAGTCATCTCTCTTGTAATAAATTCTTGAATATGCAATCCAAGAGTAACGCCGTACTTCCTTGCTTTATTCCTTGTCAATGGTCCTTGTTGTAGCTCCAAGGGATCCTTGCCTTGCTTCCCATGCTGGTTCACATCAATCCCATACATGATCAACAATACTCATAAACCTGTAAACATTTCCATATAACAACCAAGCTCAACCTGTACATAAACATAAACATGACATAAACCTCCACTGGAGCCCTCATCAAATGCTCCAATGGGGTATCTCATCATATATAAGCTTGGTTGAAACATAACCTCATATCTCATATCATAAAGACCATGTACATACAAGTGGGATCAACAATCTGTATTGGTCAAGCACAACTCTATCCTCAATATTCAAATTACATAACATAACTTAAAACTCTTTTACATTACATCATAATACAATTTTCATGTCCACAATCTAACTATTACATAACATCACTTCATACTCTGGCTAACCTCCTGGTCTACCCTGTACCTGCACATCTGGGGTTAGGGGAGAGGGGTGAGCTATAAAGCCCAGTGAGCAGAATAGAGAAAAACATATATTAAATATTTCATGCTTCCATGAAATGCAACACATCACAAACATATCACATAAGGATGGTATTGTCACCTATAGTCCTCAACATAGTCCAATCGTGCCAGGGGCGTAGAATGGGCCTCACTGGTCTTTCTCTTACATACATAACATAACATAACATTCCAATATGCCAGGGGCGTAGAATGGGCCTCACTGGTCTTTCTCTTATCATAGTCCAGGGGCGTAGAATGGGCCTCACTGGCAATCCATACCGTATCATCATCATATCATATCATAGGAGGACTAGAGGATCATTCAATAGCCAATCCGCATCCACATCATATTATGCAATGCAACATATTCGTGAATACTAATGTAAACAACCTAAAATATATCATGGCATATATGATGCATGAACATGCTCCAAAAAGTTATATTTCATTTATTTAAAAACTTAAGGTTCATTCCACTCACCTCTGGCTGAAGCTCCACAGACTCTGAAGCAGCTATCTCACTGCTGAGGTCCTCGGTTCCTCGGGTCCGAACCTACACAGGTGGACTCCAATGAGGGACCAAACATATATAAACATAACTCTAATAAACTTCCCCAAAAACCCCCTAGAACATCATGAAAACACCACATAGAAATATGCATGAAATGGCTGAACAGGGCACTTTCGGCGGCACCTTCGGCGGCCGAAAGTCCTGGACAGATCCGAAAGTCAGGCACTTTCGGCGACACCTTCGGCGGCCGAAAGTCCCAGACAGAGACGAAAGTCTCTTTTCGGGGGCAACTTCGGCAGCCGAATGCTGCCTCCACAAAAGAGGGTTCGGCGGCCGAAAGTCACTTCGGCGGCCGAACCTGAGCTTCTCCCGAAGGGCAGAAACTCAGCTCCTCTATGCACATTTTGCCTCCCAAGCTCAAATCATGTAAAAACTAGTTCTAAAACATGCATACCTCACATACATTACACCTAGGGGTCTCAAGCTATCATATACCCCAACTACAACACTTCAAACAACACATAACAAGCTACATTGTTCATCAAAGCATCAAAACCCATAAACTCAACATATACCCTAACATGCATTTCTACCCATAGATCTTGCATAAAACTTAGTTAAAACACATAAGGAGCTTAAGATCGGCTCTTACCTCTTGAAGGTCGAGAGGGAGACGATCTAAACTTGGAGATCCACAAAAATGAGCTCCTGAGTTCCCAAAGCTCCAAAACTTGTTTCAAAAGCTTAGATCTTCAAAACCAAGGGAAAACAAGTGAAAATCTTGAAAGATTTAGAGGAAGAACATCAAAAATGGGTGAGGGGCGGCGGAAAGCTCACCTTGGCCGAAAATGGGGAAAACTCGCCCGTTTTCGGCTAAGGGACCCTTTTATAGTGGCTGGCCAGACCACGTTCGGGGGCCGAATGTGCCTCCGCATGCATGCCATGTTCGGCGGCCGAACATGAGGTTCGGCGGCCGAACCTGGACTTCCCTCACTCATGCTTTCGGGGCCTAACGTGCCTCCAAAACGCATGCATGTTCGGCGGCCGAACTTGACTTTCGGCGGCCGAACCTGGGTTTTCCTCCAAAGACTTTTCATGTAAAAACTCATTAAATTTCATACTTAAAACATTGAAATACATGAAAACATTTTATAAAAACATGTTCTTACCCTTCTAGAGATTTCCGACGTTCGAGATCCCACCGGACGGTAGGGATTCCGATACCGGAGTCTAGCCGGGTATTACATTCTCCCCCCCTTAAGAACATTCGTCCCCGAATGTTCCTCGACTAGTACATAGCATAACAAACAACATAACATACATACAAAACACATAGAGACTAACCTTAAAAGAGATGAGGGTACTGCTGGAGCATAGACTCCCGTGTCTCCCAAGTGCATTCTTCTATGTTGTGGTGGTTCCAAAGGACTTTCACCATTGGGATTTCCTTGTTTCTCAACTTTCTGATCTGAGTGTCAAGAATCCGCACTGGCTGCTCTACATAGGTGAGATCCTGTTGGATCTCTACATCAGGCTCACTAAGAACCTTGCTCGGATCTGACACAAACTTCCTCAACATAGAAACATGGAAAACCGGATGGATTCTTTCCATTGAAGCAGGTAAATCTAGCTTGTACGACACATTCCCAATCTTTTGCAAGATTTCAAAGGGTCCGATGTATCGTGGGGCTAGTTTACCTTTCTTCCCGAAACGAACCACTCCCTTCATTGGAGACACCTTGAGCAATACCAGATCCCCCTCCTGAAACTCTAACTGTCTTCTGCGGACGTCTGCATAGCTCTTCTGTCTGCTTGCAGCAGTCTTGATTCTCTCTCTGATTAAGGGCACCACCCTGCTGGTGATCTCTACTAGTTCAGGCCCTGCCAAGGCCTTTTCCCCAACTTCTTCCCAGCAAACAGGGGACCTGCACTTCCTTCCATACAAAGCTTCATATGGAGCCATCCCGATGCTAGCATGATGACTGTTATTGTAGGCAAACTCCACCAAAGGTAGATGCTGCCTCCAAGAACCGCCAAAGTCCAGCACACACATTCTTAGCATATCTTCTATGGTCTGGATGGTCCTTTCTGACTGTCCATCAGTCTGGGGGTGGAAGGCAGTACTGAAATCCAACCTAGTACCCATGGCATTCTGCAGACTCCGCCAAAACCTGGAGGTGAACTGGGGCCCTCTATCTGACACTATCGAAACAGGAACCCCATGCAGCCTGACGATCTCATCCACATATACCTGCGCCAACTTGTCCACAGAGTAGCCACTCCTGACAGGAATGAAGTGAGCAGATTTAGTGAGTCTGTCCACAATCACCCATATGGAGTCCACTCTGTTGGACGCCGCCGGTAACCCCACTACGAAATCCATAGCTATATTTTCCCATTTCCATTCTGGAATAGGTAGCGGGTTAAGCATTCCAGCCGGCTTCTGATGTTCCAGCTTCACCCTCTGACATACTTCGCAGGCGGACACAAACTGTGCCACTTCTTTCTTCATCGCTGGCCACCAATAAACTCTCTTCAGATCTTGATACATCTTGGTGGCTCCGGGGTGAATGCTGTATCTTGCATTATGAGCCTCTCTCATAATGTCTCCTTTTAGCCCAATGTCATCTGGTACACATAGTCTGCTCCCATAGCGGAGGATCCCCTTACTGTCGAATCTGAACTCACTATCATTGCCTGACTGAACAGTCCTGGCAATCTTCACTAACTCCGGGTCCTCATGTTGTTTCTGAGCCACCTGCTCCAGAAACACGGGTGTCACCTTCATCTGTGCAATCAAAGTACCTGTACCAGACAACTCCAACTGTAGACCTTCATTCATGAGCTTGTAAAACTCCTTCACCACTGGTCTCCTCTCTGCCGTGATGTGGGATAAACTGCCTAGTGACTTCCGGCTTAGGGCGTCTGCCACAACATTATGGCACAGTCCCAGCAGACAGGTTCAGGCAGTGTAGCTCAGCCAGTAGCTCCAGCACCAACTCAAGCCAGTGGCAGAGGTAGAGGGAGAGGAGCAGCCTCTTCTTCAGCGGGTTTCAGAGGTGAAGGTCCGTCAGCTCCAGTGAGGATCTTCACAATGACACAGCAAGAGGCGAACACATCCAACATCGTGGTGGCAGGTAATCTCATCATTGGTTGTTCTGATGTGTATGCATTGATGGACCCTGGTGCATCTCATTCTTTCATCGCTCCGAGAACCGTGCAGAGGTTAGGGTTGATGGTCTCTGAGCTAGAGTGTCCCCTATGGGTCAGTGGACCCAAGTGTGACCCGTCAGTGGCAGAGTCAGTCTGCCAATGTAGTCCAGTTTTTGTGGAGGGAAGATGCATGTCCGCCGACCTTGTGGTTCTAGAGTTGACTGATTTTGACGTCATTCTAGGGATGGACTGGTTATCTACCCATGGTGCTACCTTGGACTGCAGGGACAAGGTAGTTAAGTTCAGATGTCAGGATGGGTCAGAAGTCGTCTTCAGAGGAGACAAAGGGGGTACACCTAGAGGTATGATATCGGCCCTACAGGCTCGTAGGCTACTCAGGAGGGGTTGTCAGGGTTATCTAGCTCACGTGAGAGAGCTAGACAGTCAGGTTGGAGAGCCCGCCTCAGTGCCAGTGGTCGGAGAGTTCTTAGACGTGTTCCCAGACGAGCTTCCGGGTTTACCACCTGCTAGGGAGATAGAGTTCGAGATAGAGTTAATGCCTGGAACGAGACCGATCTCTATCCCTCCCTACAGGATGGCCCCAGCTGAGTTGAAGGAATTGAAAGAACAGTTGCAAGAATTGGTAGACACTCTGGCTCAAGATGTGCTGCAGGCTCTTATGATCAGTAAAGATCTCACATTTTACCCCATAGAGGTAATGCCTCCACATCTTGAGTGCAAAGATGACTGCTGCCATCTCCAGATCGTGTGTGGGGTAATTCAACTCATGCCTCTTCAGCTGTCTAGAAGCATAAGCGATCACCTTGCCATTCTGCATCAACACACAACCCAAACCTACTCTGGATGCATCACAGAACACTGTGAAGTCCTCATTGCTAGTTGGCAGAGCTAACACTGGTGCTGAAGTCAACCTTTTCTTAAGCTCCTCGAAACTTTCTTCACACTGGTCGGTCCACAGAAACTTCTGGTTCTTGCTGGTCAATCTGGTTAGAGGAGCTGCAATCCTTGAGAAGTCCTGAACGAACCTCCTGTAATAACCAGCCAAACCCAAGAAACTTCTGATCTCAGTCACTGTGGTGGGTCTAGGCCAGTTAGTCACAGCCTCCACTTTCTTGGGGTCTACCTCTATTCCATTCTCTGACACTACATGCCCCAAGAATGAGATGCTCCTCAACCAGAACTCGCACTTGGAGAACTTGGCATACAAGCCATGTTCCCTCAAGGTTTGCAGAACTATCCTCAGATGATGGGCATGCTCCTCTGCATTCCTGGAATACACTAAGATATCATCTATGAAGACAATAACAAAGTGGTCCAGGTACTGTCTAAACACTCTGTTCATGAGGTCCATGAATGCTGCAGGGGCGTTTGTTAACCCGAACGGCATTACAAGGAACTCATAATGCCCATATCTGGTCCTGAAAGCTGTCTTCGGCACATCTTCATCCCTTATCCTTAGCTGATGGTACCCCGATCTTAGATCTATTTTGGAGAAACAACCCGCTCCGGCTAGCTGGTCGAATAGATCGTCGATCCTTGGCAATGGGTACCTATTCTTGGTAGTGACTTTTTTCAACTGCCTGTAGTCGATACAAAGTCTAAGGGATCCATCCTTCTTTCTTACAAACAGCACTGGAGCACCCCAAGGTGAGGTACTCGGTCGGATGAAACCCTTGTCTACCAATTCTTGCAACTGTTCTTTCAATTCCTTCAACTCAGCTGGGGCCATCCTGTAGGGAGGGATAGAGATCGGTCTCGTTCCAGGCATTAACTCTATCTCGAACTCTATCTCCCTAGCAGGTGGTAAACCCGGAAGCTCGTCTGGGAACACGTCTAAGAACTCTCCGACCACTGGCACTGAGGCGGGCTCTCCAACCTGACTGTCTAGCTCTCTCACGTGAGCTAGATAACCCTGACAACCCCTCCTGAGTAGCCTACGAGCCTGTAGGGCCGATATCATACCTCTAGGTGTACCCCCTTTGTCTCCTCTGAAGACGACTTCTGACCCATCCTGACATCTGAACTTAACTACCTTGTCCCTACAGTCCAAGGTAGCACCATGGGTAGATAACCAGTCCATCCCTAGAATGACGTCAAAATCAGTCAACTCTAGAACCACAAGGTCGGCGGACATGCATCTTCCCTCCACAAAAACTGGACTACATTGGCAGACTGACTCTGCCACTGACGGGTCACACTTGGGTCCACTGACCCATAGGGGACACTCTAGCTCAGAGACCATCAACCCTAACCTCTGCACGGCTCTCGGAGCGATGAAAGAATGAGATGCACCAGGGTCCATCAATGCATACACATCAGAACAACCAATGATGAGATTACCTGCCACCACGGTGTTGGATGTGTTCGCCTCTTGCTGTGTCATTGTGAAGATCCTCGCTGGAGCTGACGGACCTTCACCTCTGAAACCCGCTGAAGAAGAGGCTGCTCCTCTCCCTCTACCTCTGCCACTAGCTTGAGTTGGTGCTGGAGCTACTGGCTGAGCTACACTGCCTGAACCTGTCTGCTGGGACTGTGCCATAACAGCTGCTCTAGGACAATCCCGAGCCATATGTCCCTCTTGCCCACATCTGAAGCAGGCTCTGGACCCATAGAGGCACACTCCCCTGTGTGGCTTACCACACTTCACACATGCTACATTGTCTGCACCTGAGCTTGAGCCACTTCCTAATCCCAGACCTGACTTGATCTTGCTCCAGAACTTGTTCTTCTTCTGCTTCTTGGTGGTACTGCTCCACCTCTTACTACCTAAACTTAAGGAAGAAGGATCCACTTTTCCCCTACCTGGGGTTTTGGAACCGGAAGGCTGTGCCACTGACTGCTTGACTTTTCCCTCGATGATAGCACTAGCCTCCATTCTCCTAGCCATATCGACTATGGTGTGAAAACTCTCTCTATCGGCTGACTGTACCAAGGAGGAATACCTGGGATGGAGCTTCATGATATACCTCCTTGATTTCTTCTGGTCTGTGCTAAGGTCCTGCCCAGCAAATGGCAGCAACTCCATAAACCTGTCAGTATATTTGTCTACACTCATGTCATCAGTCTGCCTCAACTGCTCGAATTCTATTATCTTCAATTCCCTTGAACTATCAGGGAAAGCCCATCCTGCAAACTCATTTGCGAAATCCTCCCATGGAAGACTGTCCACCCTCGGTTTGATGTAGTTCTTGAACCACTCACGGGCCTTCTTGCATTTTAGGGTGAACCCAGCCATCTGAATGGCTCTACTGTCATCCGCCCCTATCTCGTCTGTTATCATTTTGACCCTTTCCAGATACGCAAATGGGTCATCACCATCATCATATTGGGGAGCACCCAGCTTCATGTAGTCGGTCATCTTGACCTTGCTCCCTCTGGATGAGCTAGGGTTAGGAGGTTGAGTAACTGGGGCTGCTGGTTCTATAGGTGGTGGAGGAGGTGCAACATTTTCCGTGGTAGGGTTTTCTGGATTTGGGTGATAGGGTGGTGGTGGATACATAGGATACTGTGGGTATGGTGGGTAGTATGGTGGGTATGGCATCTGTGTGGGGTAAGGGCTAAAACTAGGGTAATCCGACGTACCTCCCATCGAATACCCGGGGTGTTGCGAGAAATGTGGGTAGTGGGGTGGCTGAACAAATCCCGAGGCCTGAGTGCCTCCTTGGGACTCTCCCATTCCCTCTTCTGACATACTAACCCCCAAACTGCCATCCCTCCTCTGGTCCACATCCATGCTGTCCTCCACATCCACTGACATTCTCCCTTGTACAGTTCCCCTCACAGATCTGCTTCTGTCCAAATCCAAAGACCTTCTAGGGTCTCTCATTGTTCGGTCCCTGCTGGACCTGCTAGACATTGCCCTAGGCAACGCTGGAGGACGGGCGCTCATGCCCTCATCCTCAGGTGGCACTCCAGTCAATCGTGCAGATCGACGAGTTCCTCTCATCCTGTTTTCTGAAAACAGCACATAGCACAAACATCAGCATCATATGGTTCATGTGGGCACACATGAACCCTCATCACATACATAGCATACATAACATATCATTTATGCACATGCATATAATCATGGCATATCACATCATCATGCAAGACAGGACTCAACATCCTATCCTAGTGGACATGACTTTTCCTATTGTGCTTGACCTTCTATAACATCTATGAGCCCAACACTCTAGGTCCGACCATATGAACCTAGGGCTCTGATACCACTCTGTAACGATCCGGAAATCCGGACCGCTACCGGCGCTAGGATCCAGATCGGCATAAGGCCGCCGGGAACCGTAGCAAGCCTGACATAACCTGTAATCCTGCTTAATCCCATACATGATCAACAATACTCATAAACCTATAAACATTTCCATATAACAACCAAGCTCAACCTGTACATAAACATAAACATGACATAAACCTCCACTGGAGCCCTCATCAAATGCTCCAATGGGGTATCTCATCATATATAAGCTTGGTTGAAACATAACCTCATATCTCATATCATAAAGACCATGTACATACAAGTGGGATCAACAATCTGTATTGGTCAAGCACAACTCTATCCTCAATATTCAAATTACATAACATAACTTAAAACTCTTTTACATTACATCATAATACAATTTTCATGTCCACAATCTAACTATTACATAACATCACTTCATACTCTGGCTAACCTCCTGGTCTACCCTGTACCTGCACATCTGGGGTTAGGGGAGAGGGGTGAGCTATAAAGCCCAGTGAGCAGAATAGAGAAAAACATATATTAAATATTTCATGCTTCCATGAAATGCAACACATCACAAACATATCACATAAGGATGGTATTGTCACCTATAGTCCTCAACATAGTCCAATCGTGCCAGGGACGTAGAATGGGCCTCACTGGTCTTTCTCTTACATACATAACATAACATAACATTCCAATATGCCAGAGGCGTAGAATGGGCCTCACTGGTCTTTCTCTTATCATAGTCCAGGGGCGTAGAATGGGCCTCACTGGCAATCCATACCGTATCATCATCATATCATATCATAGGAGGACTAGAGGATCATTCAATAGCCAATCCGCATCCACATCATATTATGCAATGCAACATATTCGTGAATACTAATGTAAACAACCTAAAATATATCATGGCATATATGATGCATGAACATGCTCCAAAAAGTTATATTTCATTTATTTAAAAACTTAAGGTTCATTCCACTCACCTCTGGCTGAAGCTCCACAGACTCTGAAGCAGCTATCTCACTGCTGAGGTCCTCGGTTCCTCGGGTCCGAACCTACACAGGTGGATTCCAATGAGGGACCAAACATATATAAACATAACTCTAATAAACTTCCCCAAAAACCCCCTAGAACATCATGAAAACACCACATAGAAATATGCATGAAATGGCTGAACAGGGCACTTTCGGCGGCACCTTCGGCGGCCGAAAGTCCTGGACAGATCCGAAAGTCAGGCACTTTCGGCGGCACCTTCGGCGGCCGAAAGTCCCAGACAGAGACGAAAGTCTCTTTTCGGGGGCAACTTCGGCAGCCGAATGCTGCCTCCACAAAAGAGGGTTCGGCGGCCGAAAGTCACTTCAGCGGCCGAACCTGAGCTTCTCCCGAAGGGCAGAAACTCAGCTCCTCTATGCACATTTTGCCTCCCAAGCTCAAATCATGTAAAAACTAGTTCTAAAACATGCATACCTCACATACATTACACCTAGGGGTCTCAAGCTATCATATACCCCAACTACAACACTTCAAACAACACATAACAAGCTACATTGTTCATCAAAGCATCAAAACCCATAAACTCAACATATACCCTAACATGCATTTCTACCCATAGATCTTGCATAAAACTTAGTTAAAACACATAAGGAGCTTAAGATCGGCTCTTACCTCTTGAAGGTCGAGAGGGAGACGACCTAAACTTGGAGATCCACAAAAATGAGCTCCTGAGTTCCCAAAGCTCCAAAACTTGTTTCAAAAGCTTAGATCTTCAAAACCAAGGGAAAACAAGTGAAAATCTTGAAAGATTTAGAGGAAGAACATCAAAAATGGGTGAGGGGCGGCGGAAAGCTCACCTTGGCCGAAAATGGGGAAAACTCGCCCGTTTTCGGCTAAGGGACCCTTTTATAGTGGCTGGCCAGACCACGTTCGGGGGCCGAATGTGCCTCCGCATGCATGCCATGTTCGGCGGCCGAACATGAGGTTCGGCGGCCGAACCTGGACTTCCCTCACTCATGCTTTCGGGGCCTAACGTGCCTCCAAAACGCATGCATGTTCGGCGGCCGAACTTGACTTTCGGCGGCCGAACCTGGGTTTTCCTCCAAAGACTTTTCATGTAAAAACTCATTAAATTTCATACTTAAAACATTGAAATACATGAAAACATTTTATAAAAACATGTTCTTACCCTTCTAGAGATTTCCGACGTTCGAGATCCCACCGGACGGTAGGGATTCCGATACCGGAGTCTAGCCGGGTATTACAGAGAAGGAACAAGAGAGTCTATAGAGGGTGATTGTGAATTAGAACCAAATTGTGTAAAGGTGTGATCATAATCAAAATTTGCATGAACAAGACCACCTCGTGCAACAATACTAGCAGAATCAGAATCAGGATCAGGACTTAAGGTGTCATCAGGTAAAATGATAGGAATAGTAGGACAAGGAACATAATAGTCTTGAATTGAATGATGGATAAAAGGGAAAATATATTCATGAAAATTAATATTTCTACTAACAAATATTTGTTTTGTATCCAGATTTTGTAATTTATATCCTTTTTGAATATTATAATAACCAAGTAAAATGCACTTGATGGCTCTAGGATCAAACTTATCTTTGCTAGGATTGGTCTTTAAGTGATCATAAACAGGTGGTTTGTGAAACAAGGCTTCAAAAGGAGTTAACCAATTAAGGGTTTTGACTGGAAGTCTATTAAGAATGTATGTAGCTGCCAATATACATTCATACCAATAAGATTTTGGAAACTTTGCCTGAAATTGAATAGCCCTAGCAATGTTTAAAATATGCTTATGTTTAATTTTCATTGTGCCATTTTATAGAGGTGTATAAGCGCAAGTAGTTTGATGAATGGCACCTTTAGAAGCAAACAAAGAAGCACATTTTACATAATGAATTATCCTCCATTATCAGACCTAAGGATTTTAATTTGTCTGTCAAATTGTGTTTGGACATTATTGAAAAAAAAAATCAAAATAGAGTCTGTTTGATCTTTGAACTTAAGCATATATGTCCATATGGCTTTAATTTTGTCATTGACAATAGTGATGAAAAATCTAGCTCAAAAAGAGTTGTGGCAATACTATTACTTTTATGAAAGAGCAATCTAGACATTTTGGCTGAGGGACATAATGAGCACAAGTAACTAGTATCAACATATTTCTTAAAATCATGTATATGAGATATCTTTTGAAGGGAAGAGTGCCCTAACCTAGCATGAAGAACATAGAAAGAAACTTTTGTGATTGAATTTGTAAAAGAGGCAATCTATTTATTACAATCATCAATCTCAATGGTATTTACAGAGAGATTGAAAGATATCACATTACAAACAGAATCAAGATATAACTGAATGATGGAACTACAGAAACTAGTACTATCTAAGATGTATAACCCATTGGTTATTCTTCCAACAGCTATTATAGAATTATTCTTTTGGTCCTGAAAGAAACAGCAAGATGAGTAAAATTTTAATGTCAAGTCAAAGGTTTTAAGTAACTTGGACACAGACAATAGATTTACATTGAAATTAGGAGCAAAGAGGACATATTCAGCAATTTCATGCGTGTGTGCAGTGTAATGGTGCCTACATGTGAGACTTGTGTAGAAGAACCGTTTGGTAAATAGACAGTTATAGGTGAAACAACTGTAGAGATATATGGCATATAACATTTATAAGGTGTGACATGATCTGATGCTCCAGTGTCAATAATCCATGCTTTTTTTTTGTCATTACAGCACAACAATTCAATATTGAAGAAGTGGATTGTGTATTGAAATAGCGAGGATTATAGAGTGGTTACTAGAGTTTGGATGATAGGTATAGGCTGAATCTGAATTGACTTTATTCACTGTAGCAATGGCTTTACCTTTGATTAATCGATTCATCTCCTATTGTAAGGACTCAAGCTTGGAATTGACTTCTTCAATCTTGTTCAACTCAGTGGTGATAGATCCAATATCGTCTATTGGTGTTTCTGGAATTGATCTTGTACTATGACCATCTACATGTTTTACATGAGCAGTATATCTTGATTTAAAAGTCCTTGGAACCATGAAGTTCTTGTTCTTGTTCTTGTTCTTGTTCTTGAACCAGTCTAGATAACCGATCAACTTGAAGCATCCCGATCGTGTGTGTCCATCCAAATTGCAATAATCACAGTGGCCTCTCCTTGCATCGTACTTTCGATATTCTCTCCTATTGCCATGAGACCTTATTGCCAAAGTAGCAATTTCAGTATGCTCTGTAATATTCGTTTGAACTTCCTTCTACCATTCCACTAGTAAGACCATTGAGAATGCTTTATTCATTGTTGGTAATGGATCCAGAAGCAGAACTTGGCTTTGAACCTGATCGAAGGCATCGTTGAGGCCCATAAGGAATTGCATGAGATGATCTACATCGTGGATTTACATCACGAGTTTTTCAGATTCACAATTCCACGAAGGTATTGGCACGATGTTGGCTAATTCATCCCAGAGTTGTTTCAACTTGCTGTAGTACACTGTTACATAGAGATTTTCTTATGAGATTGATGCTATCTTTCGCTTGATTTGATAAATTATTGGTCTGTTGTTTTCATCGTATCTCTCTTTGAGCTCGATCCAGATTTCTCTAGCATTGGTAATATAGAGAAAACTTCCAACCAACTCTTTCGAAATAGAGTTTAAAATCCACGATGTAACCATGTAATCGCACATTTTCCACCTCTCATAGTTCTCAGAACCATCGTCTGACATGGTCACTTTTCCTTCCACGAATCCTAGCTTTTTCTTAACTCCAAGTGCAATCTTCATCGCTCGAATCCAACCTTTGTATTCAGTTCCGTTTAGCTGGATAGGCACAAGCGGCATCACCGGATTGTCAGAATTTTACAATGTAAAAGTATCATCGGTCGCATTTTGGTGATTTCTCTTGCGAGAATCGGTTGAGATCGTGCCCTAACAGAGCTCCTTTCTTCCATCGTTCAGCTCTGAGTCTGAGAAGATTCTCGAGGTAAGAGAAAGAGAAAAGAAAAAAGAGGAGAGAAAATGTTTTAAAAGACCCGCTCTGATAACATCTTAAACGGATGGTAAATAGTAATTTTATTAGAAGTGAATTTAGAATATGTACAAATACACCTATTTATAGAGTGTAAATATACAGAAAAATGTACATGAAGCTACTAGAACTTCCACACAAGCCTAGCCAACTATACATACTAACAGTACAATGCTTAAGCCAAGTAGTGCCCTATATGTCTTATCCAGGAGTGCTTGAATCATTGACTTGCCGAGAAGCAATCAAGCCCACCGCAATTAGAGGTTGAAAGAATTTTTCAGTTGAAGGGGATTGTTTATCGCTCATCTCTTATTTCAATGGAGCCCCCTCCCCGACTCTTCTGAGTAACATGATCAATGAAATTAAGGGCATCACTGTCTTTTCTAGTCTTATCTCCTTCAATTTCATCAAAAGAGAATGGAACCGGAAAGTGCATCATTTGGCCAAAAGAACTCTAAATCAATCGGATTTCCCCATGCTTGCTAGGAGAGTTTGTTAGCTTTAGTCTTAAAACCATCCTCTTATCTTCGATAAAAAAAATTAAATTCAATTAAAAGAATTGGAATGTAAAATAAATGCTACACATGAAATACCAATAAGATATTAGCATTAAAGTTAACAATAGTATTTTTTAAAAAAAATATACAAAATTCCTAAGTAAATTTACGGACCAACATTATATTATGAGTAATTACTTTTATTAGTGATAAAAATAACTTTAAAAAGACCTACGAAAATATGCATTGATAATTACTTAAGACATCATTTTAATTGCCAACAATGGAAAAATAAAAATAATTATACATTATTAAAATGATTTTAAAATATTATTTACTTGCATATAACATAAATTTCATCGGTAATCTTTGTACTAAAAAAATTAAAAGACAATGATAAATATGTATAATAAATTAAATTTGTTGGCATTCCAAGGCTTAGTCTGGTGGTAAGTGCATCCTGTAACCTTGAAAGGTCTAAGGTTCAACTCCCCCAATCCCCTATTTCAAAAAAAAAAAAAAATTAAATTTGTTGGTAATATTGAGTCAACAAAATTAATGACAGCTAGAAAAATATTTACCAATATATACTTTGGGATAAATCACTCATAATTTCAATTTTTTATCAGCAAATTTTATCAATGAGCCAATTATAGGTGTATTACTGAGGCATCGGTATTTAGATTATTAAAAATAATTGTTAATTCTTTTTTACTGTCTTGTGTATAATTGTAATCAATATAATAAAAACTTGCTTCGTATTTACAAACTAATGTTGAATGACTAAGAAATATAATGAATTATTATGTAAGATGGCGGTACACGTAATAGATTATGTTTAACCTTAATTTCTCAATTTAAATAATTTTTAAATTTTTTAATATTGTTAATACTTGAGAATCCATCATATAATTTATGATTTAGACACACTTAAATACTGGTTTAATTTAATAAAGCAATTAATAAATTGAGATGGTTTGATTTAATAAAAAAATCAATAAACTAAGATTAATTTAAAAGAGAGCAAATATTGTTAGAAAATGAAAATAATTGAGGCAGCCTTATATTTAGAGATGTTAAAGTTTTATTTCATAATGTAAAGTGGAGGTTTCTTTATAAATTTTTTTTTAAGTTGATCTGAGTTGGGTCTTGATAAAAATATATATATTTTCATACGTATTAACACTCCTCTATAACCTGTTTCATTAAATGGAATAAAAATTCATTTTAATAGATTTTTCGAGCGATTCATTAATGATGGACAGTTATATAAAAATGCTGAGTCAATTAATTCATATTTTACCTGTCGAGTACGTTACATCAGTATTATTCATGGCATGCATATTTAATATTTTATAGTGGATCTGACTTAGATCAAGAATGTTGAGGTGTGATATGAGATTATTCAGGTCGTTTTCAAGCTTTTTCAATCGAATTAGCAAAAAAGAATTTATTTATTTTTCCTCCTTATTAGGTTTTAGAGATAAATGTGATGATCTCAATTGATTATAGTGCTTATATATTATTAATTAATTAATAAAAGACTATAATTCAAAAAATATGTTAAATATCAATGAGAGATTATATATAATAATAACTAAATATATAAATATTATGGAAATATTAGTTTTATACATGAAAAATTAAGACATTAAATATGGTATATATGAAAATTTATAATATATAAAATAAATTCATATTTACCTCGATTTATTTTAATTTTTTAAGGTCAGAAATTATAATTATTTTATTAAGAAAAATATATTTTAATGTATTAAAATAAAAATAGAAAAGTAAAATGGATAAACCCGAGACTGCCTTTTTCTGTTTTTTTTTTCAGCTTTTCTTGGACTTGGAAGAGCCAAGTCACCTTTAATAAGGACAAACAAAACTTTTGTTATTGATCACATTTACAATATAACTCTGCCCTAAATCTTGCCAGCTGTACTTCATTACTGAGTTATGGAATTGATCATATTAGAATCATATAGAGCACATCTGGAATCATGAAAATATATGACAAATATTAAAAAAAATGTTAATTTTTAACACAATTGACGTAATAAGTAAAATAATTAAATATTAAATTAATCAAAATTCAGGGAAAAATTATTAATCCCTAAAAATTAAATAAATTTATGTTAACCATCGCTAAACTGGGCTGCATTCTCTTTTTGTCAAATTTCTTTTTTTGGCTATTCTGTTCGTCTAAAAATTTTTCTGTTTGACTTGATTTATTTTGCATAACTGATCAACTCTTGTGTGTTTATGTTTGTTTGGAATTTGTTTGTTGTGACCATTATAGTTTTGAGTTTGTTTATTGTCATTGATCAGTTTTATGCATTTTCTGTTAATGATTCAAGAGGTGTATTCGTTGAAATTTTAGTGAGTGTGTTGTGAGTGGTTTGATTTGTGATTCGAGTCTGATTTTGGATTGGGATTTCTGAATTTATCTTTTTATGTGTTGGTAACTTAATCGATTGACTTTTTGGCTTTGTATCTTTCGGCATCTTTGCTAGATCTGTTAAATACAACACAATGCATTATTGAAAAAAAAAAAGAGTTATTTAGAAAATTACTATTTATCTATAAGTTATAGGAAATTTAATTATTAGTCTATTAATTTTAAAAAATATATTAAAATATTATTAATTTTTTAAAAAATTTATTAATTAGTCACTCACTTATTTTTAGCCATTAAATATTATAAAAAAATTAAAATGCTCTAATATAAAAAAATTAATTAGTAAATATTTTTATAAAATTAAAAATTAATTAATGATTTTTTAAATTACAAAAATTTAATAGTGAAATACTTAGTAAATAGATTAGTGAAAGAATTAGTTAATATATTAAGGTATATTAATATATTTTTTAAAATTAAAAGATTAATTGATAAATTTATTTAAAATATTAGAATTAAATAGTAAATTTTTTATGTTTTTCACATGTAAAAATATAGTATATTAAAAAATAATTACAAATTACAAATGAAATGTTAGTTGGGCTAATCAAATATTGATTTTAAGTAAATTGACGCAAGAATTAATTAATATTATTTTTATTTTATAATTTTTATTTATTTTTATAATTATCTTAAAATTATTATTTATTTTTTTACATTATAGATTATATAGATCGATTTTTATAATTTTTATTCTATTTTATTTTTAAAATTTTTTAATATTTAATAAAATTTAATATTTTTAAAAGATATAATTAAAAAGTTAATAAAAGATATTTTTTAATATATATAAAAATAAAATAAAAAATTATGAGAAAAATAAAATTTAAATTTAAAATATTTAAATTAAAAAATAAATACATTAATGTGTCATTTTTAGACTATATGTATTGGTAAAGGAATAGGAGCCCTCGTGCTTTTTCAGTTTTTCAAAAAATGCTTCATAATAATTATTAATTAAATGCAAGTAAAGATGGTTTTTCTTTTATATTTGAGAAAAAGAAAAAAAGGGAAAAAAAAAAAGTTTTTTAATTAATATTGTTTCTGTAACTAGTTTCCAATGTGACGTCTACAGCACTAACTTTGTGGACGTTAGTACAATAATTTACCCACTAGCACTCAACACGAACTGCCACGTCATCATCCGTATCAAGTCATTTCTCCAGCGCTTAGAGTATGTGGCGGTCATTTAGTTCTGACTCATCTCTCAACTCCCTATTTCGTATCCAAACGCCACGTAATCAATCATATACTTTTTCGTCCCTCCTCTACATCCAAACACACAAAGATGTATTATTTAATCCAATAGTTTATCTCCACGTAACAGTTCCCCGCTTAAGTTTGAATTTCCTTGTGGTTCTGACACTAGATGATACTCTCTCACACGTTCTCTTCGGTCCTCCTTTCGTCATGGCATGTGTCTCTTGATACTAACCTTTCTCTCTCTACAAAGGCGTTCTCTCTCTCTGGCTTTCAGCTAAAAAGGCTTCAACTTTAACCAGTGGCCCTGTTTTCTTCCTCAAATCGTAATGGAAATGGCGGAAGGTATTAAATTGTAATTTTACACGAACTGGCGGGAAATCTTTAGAGTGATTGTATCAGTATCGCTCCTCATGCACCTTCATTATGGTAACGATTTCACGCTTTTAATTTGCTTCAGTTTGTTTCTTCTCGTTATCGCATTTCGCGATTGGAATTTAATTGCGATTTCTCCTTCGATTGATCGAATTTTCTTCCGTGTTTGGCGTTTTCTAGTTTGGCGTCTTATCGATTTTCTAATTATTTTTTAATCAATTTGACTGTTTTAGAATTGTTCCCCTTTTTTTTACTAAATAAGGGTTAGGGTTTCGTTGCCCTAATGATGGGTTTATTCTATTTTGAATTTTTTGAGCTCACTGCTTAATTTCTGCTGTAGAAGAAGAAAAGGAAATAAAATTGGGATTGATAAATTTTGTCTTTGAATTGATTGGAGTGATAAAGTTTTCTTCTTTTTCCTTTTCTTGGAAATAAAGATATGGACCGCTGTTTATCTTATTCTTTGAAGATTGACATTTTATTTTCCCCTCATTTTGGATTTTTGAAAATAGATTTGATCTGTGAACAGTTTTTTTTAACCCAGGAAGATTTTGATTGACCAATCTCTATCAGACCTAATTGCTTGTTATGTGTACCAACCTACACTGTTATGATGCTAATTTATATTCTCTCAGCTTTAATTTATAAATTTCAATTAAATAGATTTGAACATTCTTCGTTAGCGTTGTGAAGCTCTAATTAATGCATTTTTTTATTTGAGCTGCTAATTAATGCATCAGTTTGATGGTCAACTCTGTATTATTTATTATGCATGCATACCAATTCAAAGAAATTTTATATTACTAGAGACACTAATACTCCTGTATGAAAGGTTTTTTTTTTCATAAAAAAAAAGGAAATATTCATTTATTTAAGACACAGTTGCCTCATTTAATAAAAGTTGTCGTCTATTGATTATTTTCTTATATTCACTACCACCCTTTTCAAGCATTTGCAAAGTTTTACTTTTCTTATACTCGTGATGTATTGTTGTTGTGTCTTGTCTAATAAGACTGTCTCCTTCATTTCAGGAATTATATTCTAATTCTATTACTTGGACGATTCCTGGATTGTGAGAGGAGAATTGGGATTACTTTAGTCATCAGGAAACACATTACATCAGGTTGTTTGACCTTGATAGCTGTTAATACTTTATTTATAAGTTTGTGCTTTATATTTACACTTGCAAAGAAACCGCTGGGGAAACAGGAAGCATAAGTTTATCAGCCAGTGGTGATGCTTAGATCATCTGTGACTAGACCTTCTTTTGACCTCAGTTCTGAGCTGTTTTTCAATGACCAGGTTTATTTCAGCAACACTTTCTTATCTGTCCCGGTTTTTTACATTTGTGCTTAGTTGCTGAGTGTATTTCCTGCTATATTGTTTGATAATAGAATAATTGACTTAGGTTAATTATGTATGTTGACCATTGATTAATTTTAGCATTAATGACATGTATACTTAGCAGCTGCATGGTTGCTTAGCCTAATGCTTGCAAACCGAGAGAATATTTGACCCCTTGCAGGGATCAATTATGGTGATTTTATCTCTAAAATGTACCACCAATATTCAACTCTGGTATTGAATATGTATATTCCTTGGTCAAATGCAGCATTCACATTCTCATTTCTTTCCAATAAATAACCAATCATTATATATTTCAGAGTAACATTATTTTTGGGATGTGTATATAGGTGCAATTGTCTTGACTCGATGATTATCTCCTGAATGTTATGCAGGTGATTAGCATAAGTAGAGCCATGATTCTTCGGATGATCAGATTGAGACTAATATGCCAGTAACTCTACCTCAGTATCTTTCTATTCTGAAGCATGGCCCCTCGATCTCTCCGCTTAATCTCCAAAAGCTCAACTCGAAGGCTTCTTTTTGGTATACCCTTGGTACTTGTGTCAATTTTTATGATCGGAATCTTCACATATGCCCAGAAAATCTCCTATTTTTTCCGTCCACTTTGGGATAATCCCCCTCCTCCCTTCGAGCATCTGCCTCACTATTATGCAGAGAATGTTTCAATGGAACATCTTTGCCACCTTCATGGTTGGTCTCTACGTCATGAACCTCGTCGTGTCTTTGATGGCATCATCTTCAGCAATGAGCTAGACATTCTTGAAGTCAGATGGCGTGAGCTTCATCCGTACATCACTAAATTTGTAATCCTTGAATCTAACACCACTTTTACTGGTGTACCTAAACCCCTCTTCTTTGCCTCAAACCAGGGCCGGTTTGCCTTTGCTGAGGGCAAGATTGTACATGGTGTATTTTCTGGCCGTACTACTATCCATGGGTGTCATGAAGATCCTTTTGTGCTCGAGTCAGAGCAGCGGGCAGCTATGAATAGTTTGATTCTCCGTTCAGGGATTTCAGGTGGTGATTTGCTTATTATGTCAGATGCTGATGAGATTCCAAGCCCTCACACAGTGAAACTACTACAATGGTGTGATGGAATACCACCAATCTTGCATCTGGAACTAAGGAATTACATGTACTCATTTGAGTTCCCTGTAGATTACAGTAGCTGGCGTGCTACAGTCCATATTTATGGCCCTTGGACCAGATACCGGCATTCACGTCAAACTGACATTATCTTTTCTGATTCTGGATGGCATTGTAGCTTTTGCTTTCGAAGACTTCAGGAAATTGTGTTCAAGATGACTGCTTATAGTCATGCAGATAGAGTGAGAAAAAAAGATTATCTAAATCACTCGAGGATTCAGAAAATCATTTGCACTGGAAATGATCTGTTTGATATGCTCCCAGAGGAATACACATTTCAGGAGTTGATTAAGAAGCTGGGTTCAATACCTCATTCGGCTTCTGCAGTTCATCTTCCTGCATATTTGTTAGAAAATGCAGAGAAGTTTAAGTTTCTTCTTCCTGGTGGATGTTTACGATCGGCAGAATGAAGGTTAGGTTAATGAGCAGCCCCAAATAATACGTGAGAAAATGTTTAGATGTTAGTTCTGTACTAAACTTTGTCTTGCTTTTTCCTCTTGAGGCTTGAGTTCATAATTTTATTGGGGATACAAAGGCCGTATCACCCACTTCATTGTGTTGCAATCGTTGCGTATGTTTTTGAATTCCTGATAGTAGATGAGAACAATTTTTTAGAGAGATTTTTTTTTGGCACCATTCTCCTTACCCATTTCTCCATTTGGTTCAATATTATCTATTTTCTGGAAACTATATTTCTCCGGAAATATATTTCTAGAAAAGTATGTTTGGTTTACAGTACATAATTTTTTAATAAGTTTGTTTTTAAATTCTAAAAAACAATAATATTTTTTATATAATTTAAAATTAATAAATTAAAAAATAAATTTGTAAATTTTACTATAATTAATTAAGTAGAATTTATTAAGAATAATCTGAGTAACTTATTTTCTTGTATAAAAGAAATAAAATGTTTTATTTTTTATTAAAATTATTTTAATAGTGCAAATTAAGCTGATCACAGTTAAGAACTAGGAAAGCTCCTAGTCTTATAAAGAGGTTACTGTGGTGGGTTATCCATATACGGAATTTGGAATATCTGTGAGATAGTCATTGCCTGGTGTGGTTCCCGGAAGAGGATAATCTGCATGTTGACACTTGAAACTGAAAAGGCTGAATATATAATTTGACTTTGGATCTTTACACAGAATATCAATTGGCGTATAGACATTTTTTTTTTTTAATTTTGAAACTTTGACGTTCATAGGACTTGCTATGGGCAAATGTGACTTGCACTGGTGGCGGTGTTAAATTTAGCAGTTAATTATTATGTTTTATAAAGTTTAAGGATGTAATGATAATAAGAGCTATTGCATAAAAAAAATTCAAACTTTATATTATATTCAAGTAAATATAACACTTTAATTTAAATGATAAAATTAAATTTTTTTAATTTATTATGATTATAGCCAGAAAACTAAATTAAAATTATATAAAATAACATTAAATTATAATATAATCTCTAAAGTTTTATTTAAATAATAAAATACTTTAAATATATATTTTTATTATAATAATAATATTTTTATTAGTCTAATTATTCACACATAAATATTAATAAAAACTTAAAATATGTAAAAAAAATTAAAAATTTTATAATTTAAAATATATAATATTTTAAAATATTATTAATAGAAAGTAAATTTTTTAAAGAATAAAGAATATACATATAATTTATAATATTGAATATAAACATTTAGTAAAATATTTTAACATATATTATTTGTATGTGATGTTTTATATAATAAAAATTTTAATATTATTTAATTAATATTACATAAAATAAATGTAAAATATATATAATACTTTAATATAAAATTTAAATTAAAGTATTATATATTTTAATAATTATATTGTAATTTATTATTAATTTTTTCATGCTTAATTTAATATTTTGTATTAGAATTATAGTAAATTGAAAAGGTTTAATTTTATATTTTAAAATTTAAAATGTTAAATATAAATATGAATTATCATAAATATTTATTTTTTATAATAAATTATAAAAGTTTTTTGTTTTTTTACGGGTAGATATTTAGAGGAAGGGAATCGAACTCTATTCATCAGCTGAATTTTTAAATATATAGTATCAATCCATTTAGCAGGTGATAAACTATAATATATAAAGTTTAAGTTCAAGAATTAAATAGATTGATTGTCATAAAAGTTTTTTTTTTTTTTTTTTTTTCTTTCAAAGAGTAAAGGCCAAAATTAAAAGATTTTGGAGAAAGATATAAGTCAACCCATATGCTTGTTCCTTTAATTTCTTTTGTGGATGTAGAGATAATCATATCATTATTTGGGTAGTTTCAGACTATCTGAAATAGGAAAGAGCCGATAACTGCGAGTTTCCTTTGTCTAGGTTGCCTAGTTTAATCGGCCTGAGTGTATAGAGCTTGATTTCAGGGTTTCTTATTGGAGTTCCACCGCCCCTTTCAGTTGTATAATACCTTGAGGGGCTTTAAATCCTAAAATAGGGATGAAAAAATATATATATACAAGTTTCCCTGTTGCAAACTTTCTAGCGGGTGGTTACCTGGTAACTTCCATCTCATTTTTGTTCTAATAATAGGAGGGTGTTTTAGAGAATTTATTTTTTAATAAAATATTATATTGTAATATTAAAAATAATAACATCTTCAAAAAAATAATTTAATTTTTTTTTATCATTAAAATATTTTTTATTAATTAATTTTTGTAAATGTGCTGGAAAAAACAAAAAAAAAAAAGAAAATCGCAAAACAATTGTAACATAAAATTTATATGGAATTGGAATTTATCTGTTAATTGGAATTGATATTATAGAGATTAGATTGATAACGTGACCGAAATTGAATTGCGTTGTAATTGAATAGAACTTACAAAGGAGATATCATGAGGTGGTGGTGAGTGTCCATGGCAGCCACTTTAACGCTCAAGTCAGTATACTAAAGAAGACAATGAAAATAATAAATTGCTTAGAGTTTTTTGTGTAAGAGAATAGCGTATCTTTACCTCCGTGATTACTTTTCTTTTATATTGTAAGAGCGTGGAAATGAATACATTATTTTTTGATAATCCGGCGTTGATGTGGTCGGTTGCTTAATATGGGATATCGTCAGCTAACAGGTTGGTAATCCCGCGATTATGGGGATATACTAGATTGTGCTTGCTAACAGTAACTTCATGCTGTGACTCACCTTATCGAGGGAGGAGCAAGTTTTGATGATGATCAGGTGTTAAGGTGTTTGGTTTTTTTTTTCTAGGCTAGCCCGCATCTCCTACTTATCAGATTCTTCCCACATAAATCTATCTTGTAGTAACAGCTCACGGCTTATTTTGGGCGGACGTTATGTAGCGTCAGAGGTCCCCTTGCTGGTTTTCGATTCTTCAGGTTCAAAGGTGACGATTTGTCTTTTTGATTATGTGGCTCAATTTGACCGGCTTTTACCGTTTTGCATCATTTTTTCTTTCCCTAGTAGTGATGGTGGCCTCATTTTTCGAGTCATATTAAAAACTTTGTCGGCTTATGCTACTGTATGAGAACCCTTCTTTCTCTTCTTTGTGTTTGAGTCTATCGTCTGTAGGAAATATGAATAGGAGTAGTTTCTTTTATCTTCTTTTCTCTCTTTGAGGATAACCAAATCTGTGCGGAGGATATCATCATAGTTTACGAAGAGCAGTTGAAGGTTGATTCTGAGGGTTAGGCTAGGAAGGTAGTTAGAGAGCCTTCATATGACTTTTATTTACTACCTCAAGGAGAGGGGTTGAATTGTGCAAGATTGATTGTGAGGGCCAGGCTAGGAAGGTAGTTGGAGAGATAGCCCTTCATATGGCCTTTCAAATGACGTCTTCCTGGAAAATGAGATCAAGCGGGAGGCTGAAAAAAATCTTGCCAATTGGGTCTCTACTACTAGATTTTTTAGAAGATTCTGATGTAATAGAAACTTTGCCTAAGTCCCTTTTATCCCCTTGTAATCTTTTGTAATGAAAATGCATATTTTGCCTATCTTATTCGGTGGCAAAAACACATTCATTTATGGATTTTAACGCCCGATTTAACAAATATACCTTATAAAATTTTGATAAAATAGGATTAATGTCCAAATATTTGGCTTGGTGGATACCCGCCTTTACACCATAAGATGCCTTAGGTGTTTTTATAATAAGGGGTTTTCATGCAATTATTCATCTTGATTCTTGGTTATAAGACTCGCCTCATCGATATTATCCTTCGTCTTTTGGGATTAGTATACCTCCTCGTAGTTGGCTGATGCAGATGACCTATTTATAGGGACCAACGCCTGGCTTGTGACTTAGTGAAATCTGCCTTGTGGTCTTACTTAACGAGATGTTACAATCCCTCAAATTTCTTCTGAAACAAAAGGTATTGACTTCACCTCAACAAAAATGGTTTAGTAAATTATTGGGCTTTTCTTTTACAATAGAGTACAAGGTTGGACATTTAAACACTATGGCCGATGCTTTATCCCGACAAGAGGAAGATTCAATAACACTCATGGCCATTTTGATGCCCCAATTGGAGATTTTTTATGAAATCTAAAGAGAACAGTAAGTTTCTGCTTAAATTCAGCACCAAATATCTCTCATACAAAACAATACTGTTGCAGTTTCTTGGAGTCTTAAGAATGGATTGCTACTCTTAAAAAATAAAGTCTACTTGCCTAAAAATTCTCCACTCATTCAGACCATCATTTCAACACTTCATAATTAAGGTCATGAGGGGTACCAAAAGACTTTATTCAGAATTACAAGAGATTTTTACTGGGCGAGAATGAAGATACATGTGAAAGAGTTTGTTCGTTCTTGTGATATCTGTCAGCATCACAAGACTGAGAATCTTTTATCGACAAGGCTCCTTCAGCCATTACCTGTTCCTACACAGATATAGTCTGATATCTCCTTAGATTTCGTAAAGGGATTGCCAATGTCTAAAGGGAAGAATGTTTTGCTGGTAGTAGTGGACCATTTTTCTAAATTTGCTTATTTCTTGTCGATTTCGCATCCATACATTATTGTAAGTGTGGCCACAATATTTTTAAGTTACATGGGTTGCTAGAAATGATGGTTAGTGATTGTGATGTAACATTTACAAGTTCATTTTGGACTAAATTATTTCATTTGAGTGGTACTAAGTTAGCTTTTAGTTCAGCCTACCATCTGCAAACAGATGGACAATCAGAGGTGGTAAATTGAATGGTGGAAATGTATCTTTGATGTTTCACTAGTGAGCATCCTACTAAATGGATGGACTGGTTGTCATGTGTAGAATACTGCTACAACACCAGCTACCATACATCTCTACAAACCACCCCTTTTGATGTGATTTATGGCAGGACACCACCTCCTTTAATTTCATATACCACAGGTAGTTCAATGATTGATGCAGTAGACTAAACTCTCCAAACTAGAGATGAGATCTTGGATTCTATTTGCCAATAGTTATTGAAGGCATAACAAAAAATGAAGACTATTTATGATAAGCGACATCGTTCCCTTGAATTTCAGGTGGGTGACAAGGTACTTCTCCGCTTACAACCATATCGGCAATTATCTTTAGGAAATTGAGGCCATAAAAAACTTTTAGTCAAATTTTATGGTCCTTTTACTATAACTCAATATATTGGGTCCATGCCATATAAATTGGAATTGCCGACTAGTTCTCATTTACACTCTATGTTTCATATGTCCAATTTAAAGGAATATAGGGAAGGTCCAACTTCATATATGACTTCCCTTCCCCTCATTGAACCTGAAGCTATTATTCCTCAACCCATGGCAATTTTAGAGTGTCGAATCCGAGCTAGAAAATTAGAGGTGTTAGTGCATTGGTAACATTCATCACCAGCAAATGCTTCATGGGAGTCACTTGTTGTCCTACAACAAAAATTTTTTAATTTTGCGCTTGAGGACAATCGGAATGTCGAAGGAGGGAGTAGTGTTACAAGTCTCTTGAGGTGTTATAAGAGATATACTCATAGTCAGAAAAAAGAGAAGTCACAAGAAGTTCAAATCAATCATTAAAGATTTTCTGCTACTGTGTCAAGATTTTTTATTTGAATAAATTAGTGTTTTGCTAATTTTATTTCCTCAATCGAAGGAGGTTAATCCTCCATTTGTTATTTGTTTTTAGTTACTTATTTGTAGGAGGGCAATCCTTCATTTTTTATTAATAATCCCTCCATTGTAGGGGATAGTTATCTTCCTCATTTTTGTATTTAAACAGCAGCTATCAATCAATGAAGGCATAAGAAAATTTTTTTCAAATAGTTATTGAGTACTTAACTCAAGAGATTTCAAATTCTCTCTTAAGTTTGTAAAAATAGGTAAGAAGAGGGGAAACTCATCTTCTTCTACTTTTCACAAACCAGATCCTCTATTCCAAAGATTCTTAACTAGATCCCAAACTAGGGCCTATATCACAGGACTAATGCCTGAATGGTCTGGCAGAAATCACCTTGTGACCTAGTCTGGCAAAAACTGCTTTATGGCCTTGTTTAGTGGGACCAACGCCCGAATGGTCTGGCGGGGACCACCTTGTGACCTAACCTGGTGAAGACTGCCTTATGGCCTTATTTAGTGGAACCAATGCTCGAATAGTCTAGCGGGAACCGCCTTGTGACCTGACCTAGTGGAGACTTCCTTATGGCCATGTTTAGTGGGACTAACGCCTGAATGGTCTGGCGGAAACTACCTTGTGACCTGACCTGGCAGAGATTGCCTTATGGCCTTATTTGATGGGACCATTGCCTGAATGGTCTGGCAGGAACCGCCTTGTGACCTGACCTAGCGAAAGTGCCTTATGGCCTCTTCTTGTCTTCTTAATCTTTCTTTCTTTTGAGAAAGGCAATCCATCATTCCTTACCACTGAAAAATACAACATATGAAAGAAATACCTCGTTAACTTGTTATTGATAAAATTTTCTCAAATTACAGATATTCCAAGTATGGGGAATGACTTGTGTTAGGAAACCTAGAGATTACTGCAATCCAAAACACGCAGCGAAAAATTAAAAAAAAATCTCTGATTTCCTTCATAGGATCCGAGTGCTTCGTTTATTTTGAAAAGAATGATAAGAGACTAACCTATTAGACTCGATGAGAAGATACAGTTCCGGACTGATGATGCTGCTTTTGAAACAAACAGCCTCAATAGTATCCACACGAATGTCTTTTATCCTTCTAGAGTGCTAGCTCTCTCAAAGATGGATAAGCTATGTGCTCCCTAATCTGCAATTCAGAAAAATGATTTCTCTAAAACCTTTTTACCACAATTTGCAGAAGAAGTTTTATTCGTTTTTTAGTCTTTTGTTTTTCCACAATTCCTTTCATAAAAAAATTGTGTTCATAACAAACTGTCACAATCTCGCAGATACTTAAATATCTTATGTGATAGTTTATTTTAAAAGGAAAATCGAAAATTTTTTATTTGTAACAGTTACAGATAGACTGCAGATCTTTTAAATATTATTATCTTATAATAATAAATAATTAATATTAATAATAATAACATTTCTATTATTATTAATTATACTAATGGGCTTTTAGCCTATTAATATGACATAATACATTAACGATATTCTTTTGTATGTAACCCAATAGGCTCACATTAATTGGCAATAGGCCCAGTCCCATAAGGCCCATAAATCATAAACGGCTTCTAGTAAGACATTATGACTACCCAATAATATGAGGATCGATAGTCCGATAAAGCCTAATAAATATAACATGTATTAATCCATTTGTCACACGATATTTAGTTTGAACATAAGTCATGGTCAATGTCAAATTTATAATGTTCAAACTTGTGATTTCTCGATGCATTTCTCAGTCTCATTTATCGAGGGGCCCAGAAGATATCTCTCTCAAAGAGAGGGACAAATTCTCTACATGATTTCTATTATGCTCAATCATAACTTTTATGATTATCCGATTAAAGACAATGTTTAGTTATGTCAAAACATAACAGTCCTTATGTTGGAAACTATAACAATCTTAAGTCAAAGGATTAAGACATAACTACTTTGATATTCACTTATGACAATAACCCATGTAGTGATCTCAATGCGGGTCCATCCAATACTTTATTCTCTAACAAGTATCTATGATTGTTGAATTATATCAACATATATATAATCATCTTATGATTATCAATCAATAATCATACTAGTCATATTTTTTTATTATTACCATAATAATAAGTAACCAGAAATGTTAATCATTATTATGTAACATGCAAATAAATAATAATGATAATAAAACCTCTTTTATTAATAACCAAAATGACATACAAAAATGTCCAAGATAATGGCCTAGGGCAAATACACTAACAACTTGACCCTCTAGTTTGGCTAGCTTATATGACCCTGGATGAATGACCTTTGAGACCTTAAATTGTCCTTTTTAGTTCTCATCTAACTTATTAGGCCCGACATTATCGCTTATTATATCTATTCTTTTGAGGACTAAGTCACTCACCTTAAAGGCTTGTGGCTTGACGGTCCTGTTAAACATTTTGGATATTTTATTTTTATAAACTGCCATTTTGATTGCGGCCTTTTCTCGTATGAATTCCACTTGGTCCAAATTGAATTGCATCTCTTTAAGATCTCCTGAAATCTCAGGGTGTTGTATCCTGAAGCTGCTTATTTGAATTTCTACAGGGATGATTGCCTTGGCCTCATATACAAGGAAAAAGAGCATTTCTCCTATAGCTGTTCTAGGAGTAGTCTTATATGCCCATAGTATATGAGGTAACTCCTCGAGCCAGTTACCCTTGGCTTGATTGAGTCTTTTCTTTAGCCCCCCTATAAGATGGTCCTGTTGTTGACCTCTATCATACCATTGGTCTGCGGTGATAGGCTGAGCTAAACCTCAAGTCAATTTTCCATTTCTTGTACAAGTCTTTAAACCTGGAGCTTGCAAACTAAGTTCCATTATTGGTGATCACTATTTTTGGTATTTCAAATCGGGTGAATATGTTTTTGCTGATGAAAGAGATTGCTTGTAGGGTAGTGATGGACTATATTGCCTCAGCTTCCGCCCATTTGTTGAAATGATCTATTGCCACGATTACAAACTTCCTTGACCCGGGCGCCTTAGGGAATAGGCTACGAAAGTCTATCCCCAACTAAAAGAATGGCCAGGGGCTTTCAATGGCTACTTGCATTTCTCTCGGAGTTCTAAGGATATTTGCATATACTTAGCATCTTCTACACCTCTGCACAAGTTGCTTCGCATATTGTATTATCATCGGCCAGTAGTATCCTTGTCTGAATGTCTTTCGGGCGATTGTTCGAGCTCCTTCATGACTTCTACAATCACTTTCATGGATATCCTTTAGGATTTCCTAGCCCTTTTTCTCCGTGACACATTATAGCCATGGCTATCTCGAGAAACTCCTGTATAATCAATCACCAATTAGTGCGTATTTAAAAGACTTTTTTATTACCTGTTTGGCCAATAACTCATCAGTTGGAAGGTCATCTTGTGTCAAAAATTTGTATACAGGTATCATCTATGATTCCTCCTCCTCTGTGGGAAAAGATTATTCCGCTTCTGTTGCTGGAGTATGCAGTTTCTCGAACTGTTGCGGTTGGATCAAGTGTTATTCACCCACCGCTGCCATTTTGGTCAGAAGATCCGCCTCTTCATTGTCGCCTATAGCCACATGGCGAAGTTCACAGCTACCCTATCCTTCTTTGATTTGCTCTATTAGGGACCAAACCTTTTCATCGTATTTTACAAGATTCGGTTCTTGATTTTGAATTACCCTGGTACTGATTAACAACCAATTGTGTGTCACTAAAGATGATAATTTTTGTATACCTAACTCCTTGACGATTTTTAGAGCCATTATCATAGCCTTGTATTTGGCCACATTATTGGTGACACCGTAAACAAGTTTTGCCACGTACCGAAACTTTATACCGATTTGAGATTGTAACAAGATCCCGATTTCAAAATTCCCAGCTCTACAAGCTCCATCTGCCTAGACTTTCCATTCCTTTATGGTTGATTCGGGGGACTCCGACGGTTTTAATGGCAGAGTCATTTCTACAATAAAATTGGCTAACACTTGGACTTTCATCGCTTTTCTATGAACATACCTGATATCATGGGTCAATAATATTACTGTCGAAGTGGATAATCGTCCTGACAGCTCTTGCCTATGTAGAACTTTCTGCAAAGGATAATCTGTTTTGACTTCAATGGTGTGTGACTCGAAGTATGGCTGTAGTTTGGTAGCTGATATTAAAACTGCAATCTCCAATTTTTCGAGAGGAGGATAGTTCAGCTTTGCCCCCTTCAATACTTGGCTGGCATAATATACTGGACTTTACTCCCCATTATTTTTGCTAACGAGCACCGAGCAAACTGTTTTTTGTGTCACAGATAAGTATAGAAACAAAACTTCGCCTTCGACAGGCGGGCTTAGCAATGAAGGAGATGATAAAAAAAGTTTTTAGATTTTCAAATGTCTATACAAACTCTTTCCCCCACTCAAACTCACATTCGCCTTTTAAGGCTCTAAAAAACGGGGCGTACCTTCTGACCGAGCATGATATGAAGCGGCCTAGGGTAGTGACTCGCCCATTCAACATTTGCACTTCATTGATAGTCTTGGGTTCCTCCATGTTTTGGATAACATTGATTTTCTCAGAGTTCACCTCTATGCCTCTTTCTTAGATGATGTACCCCAGGAACTTTTCAGCCTTTACCTCGAAAGTACACTTTTCAGGGTTCAGTTTCATACTCGCCTTGTCCAAGACGTCAAAGATTTTCCGGATGTCTTCTGGATGGTCTTTCATTGATCGGCTCTTTACTACCATGTCGTCTATATATACTTTTAACGGTCGATCCTACCATGTCCTTAAAGATTCCTAATACCAACCTTTGGTACGTCACTCCCGCATTTTTTAAACAAAAAGGTATTACTTTGTAGTAGTAAACTCCTTCATCTGTTATGAACGTCGTCTTCTATACATCCTTGGTGTCTATCATGATTTGGTAGTGTCCTGAAATGGCATTAAGAAAGAAAACCACTACGTGATCCGAGGTTGAGTCTATTTATCTGTCAATGGACGGTAATGGGTAATAATCTTTCAGACATATTTTATTTAAGTCAGTGAAATCCACGCACATCCTTCACTTTCTGTTAGCTTTTTTTATCAGGACCACATTGACTAGCCATATGGGATACTGGATTTCTTTTATCAATCTTGTACTTAAAAACTTATCAACCTCTTCTTTGATCACATGCTGCCTCTCTGGTATAAACTTTCTTTTGTTGGACTGGTTTGACAGTCTTGTTGATAGATAGCTTATAGGTGATGAGAGTCTAGTCCACACCTGTCATATCTTTTAGAGACCAAGCGAAAGTGGTTACTTAGATCTTTAGCAATTCTATTAGACAAGTCTTTGTTTCATCGGTTAACGCAGTACCAAACTATACCAGTTGCTCCTCACCTATCTGGACCTCCTCTATCAAGTCTGCTAGTTTTGGCTTTACATGAGATTCTGGTTTCTCCAGTAATTCGATGGGCATGATTGCTTTTCCGAGGCTTTTTTATTGAGTTTTCGTAACTTTCTTTTGCCAATCTTGGATTGTCTCGGATCACTGTTATTCCCTCTAGGGTGGGAAGCTTAAGACACATAGCACCCATATTAATAATGATACTATGGCACTTTAGGACTGGACGACCAAGTATCACATTATATCCAAATGAGATATCTACTACTATAAACTCTGGATATAACTCTCACCTATACTTTTCATTTTCCAGTACCAGGGAAAGGTCCACGTACCCAGCACTGGGGGAAGGTTGACGATACCTAGCACTACCAAGGTCTTATCTCCTAATCCTACTAAAGGATAGAAAACTCTAACAAGGCTATTTTTTATCTAACCCTAACTTGTTAAAAACATTTAAGATGAGAAGGTTAATAAAACTATCTGGTCGCTCTAGAAGAATATGCTCACTTTTCAGCAGGACCAAACCTTACCTCTTGCTTGGTCTATGGTTCTTAATGGACAGACAGGACATCCTCTACTACGTGCTTATTTTTTCATTTCTTTTTGTCAGGTCCTCCCATGATGACATGTATAATTCCGACCATTTCAAGAGATAAAGATGAAAAAGTTTTTTTTTTAGGGAGAAAAGGAACAAGAGCCCGGTGCAAATCCAAATGAATAGAGAGAGTCCAATGGATTATTCTAGGTAACGGAACCAAATGATGTTACAGAGATTAGATTGATAATGTGACCGGAATGAAACTGCATTGTAATTTGATAGAACCTGCAAGGGAGAGAACGTGAGGACCTGGTGGTGGATGCCCATGGCAGCTACTCCGATACTCAAGTCAGTATACTAAAGAACAGAATGAATGAAATGAATTTCTTAGAGCTTTTCGTGTAAGAGAATAGCGTACATTTTCCGCTGTGATCCTTATTCTTATGTACTATAAAAGAATGGAAATGAATATGATATTTTTTGATAATCCGGCGATGATGTGGCCGGCTGCTTGATATGGGACATTGCCAGCTAACACGTTGGTAATCCCGCATTATGAGGATACGCTAGGATGTGCTTGTTAATAGTAATTTCATGCTATGACTCGCCCTATTGAAGAATGGGCGAATTTTGATGGTGATCCAGGTTTTAAGGTGTTCGGTTCTTCCTTCCTTAGACTGACCCACATTTTCTACTTATTATATTATTCCCACGAGAACCTATCTTGTAGTGACAATCCACTACTTATTTTAGACGGTTGCTATGTAATATCAGGAATCCATTTGTCCAATTTAAAAATTGAGTAAATCACAAAATATCCCTGATTAATATCATTATTAGCAAATTAATCTATTTAATTTTAAAAACCCATTAAAATATATACTTAAATGTTAATTTCGTTAAACACTTTGCTTTGTTCATCCATTTAGCTATTAATACTTGAAAAAAAAAACTAAAATTCCTTATAAAAGAAGAATATTTTAGTATTTTTTTAAAAAAAATAAATTGACGAAAGTGTTAATAGCAATAAAATTTAAGAACTAAGTATTCGTTTGAATTGATTAATGTTGTAATATTCTTAAGAAATGGATGCAAGTCAAAACACAAGAATATTCTAATGAGTTCCTTAGAATACCTTTTTTTAAAAAAATATTAATTATATCCAAACAAATTTAAGAAATTAAATCTAATTACATCCATACCAAATTTTTTAATAATACTCAATTTAAAATTTAAAATATTAGATAAAAAAATTTAATAAATATTAATAAGGCCTTTGAGCTTGTAAATCTCTTTAATTACAAATGTTTTTTTTTTAATATAAAGTGAGCAAGTATGGATTAAGCGAATAATAATAAAGAGAGAAGTTTTTAATGAGGATATTTTAATTTTTAAAAAATACTATTATATTATTATTGTAAAATTCATTTTAAATTTGATGGAAATAAATTCCATATTGAATTCTTAAAATTAAATATTAAATTGGTCTAAACTTACATAGACAAGATATGAAATTCAATTTCATAAATTAAAATAAACCAAACATATCATTAATATTTTATTATCAATCAATTGAATTGATTTTTATTTTAAAACTTGTATTATTTTTATTTAATAAATTTTAATTAAATAAATGATAATTAATAAGTTATACAATAAAATATAATTTTTCTCTCTTCCTTACAATAACAATAATAAACTTCAAAATTAGTAAATATGAAAACTGAAACTTAGAAACTTTTTACATCATTCAAATTGAATAAAGCTAAATATTATTATATATTAATAATTAACTATTTTAAAATATATATATATATATATTTAACAATTTCATAAAGCCTTTTTTAATTAAATTATTTAGTAATTAAAGTCCTTTAAAAAAAAAGGGTCACGTTACTAAAGTTGGGTTCCAAAAATGACTTTAAAAAAGATAAATATTGATCATAAAGAAGTAAAGAAAAAGAACCATCCAACTCACTACGGAATATATTTTTTAATAAATTATTTAAAAAATAATTACGTAGAAGAAATTAAGAATTTTTTAAGGTTTGACGAATCGAAAAACGAATACTCAAAGAATATAAATTATCCATTATTATATATATCTTCACCGATTTCTTACTTTTCTTACTTTTCTTATACTAGAATCAAACGAAAAAATCAATCGAATCGAATTAATTTAAAATTTTAGTTTAATTTTTTATTCATTTCAATTTAATTTTTAATTTTAAAAATTTTGATTATTTTAATTCGATTCAATTTTAATAAAAAAATTAAAAAAATCAAACCGAACCGATTAGTGGTAATAATATATTATTTTTAATAATATAAAAATTAAAATATTTTAATTAAATTTTAAAATATTAAAAATAAAGTTTAAAAAATTAAAAATATTATTAAAAATTTAAACCGATCAAATTAAACCCAATTGAATGAAATTATATCGGTTCAATTTAATTTGATTTTTAAGAAAAAATAATTCAATTTAATTTTTATAAATATTAAAATTTTAATTTTTAATTTAATTTAATTTTAAATCGAATCAATAGAATATTTACACTATTTATTGTGATTGACACCGATTAAAGCACCGCAAAAATAATTTAGGAACGATAAGAAAGATTAGCGGTTGAAAAGGCTCGTAATGCTATTCGGTTAAAAATTATCAATAATTATATTTCTTCCTATAATCAATGGAATTATATTATTTGAAAAGTTTATTTGTTATTAAGAATAAAAAAATAAAATACAATTGATTCAGAAAAAAAATTAATTAAAATTAAAAAGCTTAGAAAAGTTTGATAACTTTTAATGCTTAATTAAGTGTCATTATCGTCATCATCATCCTTCAATTCTCCTTTAAATGCTGATAAACAAATAAAGGAATAGATTTGAAAATATAAAAAATAAATATTAAATTATATTATGAGAAAAAAAAAAATAAATAATCCACACAATCGGTTTTCAATAAAACCATTTGGTGCTTTGGTTCATGGTAACGGCACCGTTTCAATCTGAGCCTCGTGTCTAATTATGGTTGATTGAACTTGAGTTTTGTGAAAATTTTTTATATATATTCAGTGTACACTCGATCATAGAATATTATTCTTTTAAATTTAAATATAAAATATATTATAATGTTAATTAAATTATTTATTATTTATTAGGATTTTTAATTCAATTTATTTATTTTTATTTATTGATGTAAATTAATTGTAAATTTCAATTTAAAACCTATTTGACCTAAAAATCAGCAAATTAACTTTCTTTTGTTTGAATTTTCAGGCCTAAAAATCAACAAATTAACTTTATTTAATTTTTAGGCTAAACCAATAAATTAAGATTTTAGTTTAAAAATCAATAAAAATGAGTTTCTTAATTTTGAGGTAGATCAAATAAATCAATAAAATTAACTCAGAATTTTTAGAGTACCAAAAAAAAGTAAATAATTCTGAAGCATAAATTTTTTGTGTTGAGGACAATTAAAAGCAAGTGAATAGCATGTGATAAAGGCTCTATCAAAATGTGCTACACCGTAATTAAAAAGGAGGCGTCTACATGTGAGCATGACTCCTCTGTCCTTTAATAGATAAATGCAAGAGAAGCCATCTGATTAGAACCGTTTAAATTGTCTTGCGTCACACTGAATTGACGTGCGTTTGTTTGTTTGTTTGTTTGTTTAATATGTGCAGACGATAAAAATGCTAATAATAATAACATAATATTACAGATATTATCGCGATACGATACAGTACGATACGATAACGAGACAATAAAATAATTTCAAAAGTACAATAAGAAAAGAAACTCTGGCAAAACACTTCTCCATACTATTAATATTTCCATTTCATAGATATAGATAGATAGATAGATGTCTCCCATAACTCCTAAAAATAATATAATAATAATCTCTTTAACTCTACTCGCGGCGGTACTGACTCTTTGTACTCGCCAAATAATGAGTTGTCACTCATGCGTAAAAGATGTACCTGGGCCTACTCACAGCCTTGGGTAATTTGAGGTCCCTCAATTTTTAATTTATTATATTTTCATCTCTCTCTCTCTTTAATTTATGATACTAAAATTTCTCATTTTTTAAAAAGTGTTTATATAAAATAAAAATTTTCATTTTTTAAAATATTATGAAAAATCAGTTACTCTTATTAATACAATATAATAAAAAATTTATTTAAATTAAATTTTTATTAATTTCAAACGGAGAATTAACCTATTTGTCCTATTTTACATAATGTGATATAATATATTCCGAAGTAATCTTAATGATTCGCATAATCTTTTCAAAATGATTATTTTGCATAGTTCTTCATCTGTGGGTGGCCAAGAATATTTTTTACATTTATCAAATTTAAATTAAACTTTATATTAACTTAAAAATCTAAAATTGAACTATTTAAATTTGAAATTTTATATAAATTAACACGTAATTTTAGGAGAATTCAAGAATTAAAAGCAGTTACAATAATATATAAAACCTCACAAAATCATTTTTTAAAAAATTATCTTAAAAATGTACTCTCTTTTCTAGTAAGTGAGTCCCAATGTGTTAGAATTCTAGAATTTTAAGGACCAAAACTGTAATTAGAGTTTTGATCCCTGGATTGTAGGACCCTAACACAATGTACAGCTAGTGCCTCGCTGTTGGGACGCGTGAGAATCCAAAATTACTACTATTTTCTTTTTTTCGAACAACACTCAATTTTTTTTTATCAATATAAGGGTGTTACGTCAACACTCAAATTTTTTTTTTTGGATATAAAGAGTGTTTTCAAAGACCAATTAGATTAAGCATCAAATATAAGTAAAAAAAATTATTAATAGATTAAAATTAAGCCTACAATCACAAAACAAAAAGGCTCAACCCATAGCCTAATCCACACACAATACTAGCATTCAATGAAGTCTAATTCAGGTATAGTACCAATCGCATGAACTATAGAAGGACAGACACACCAAAAAAATTACGGAGGAGACAAAGTACAGCAGACAAGACAGTAAACTAAAAATAATAATGCTAATGAAATCTATTTTAATAGAAATAAGTGGATTTGATGAACCAATTTTTATGTATAAAATGAAAAAATAATAAACAAACACAGTTAAAATTGATGTAAATAAAAAAATAAAATCAAGTTTATTATTGTCGCCCGCACAGAAATCCATCGCCATTATTTATAAGATAGAGAAATCAGTTCATGAGCAGTATCGTGTAATCATGAAATAATTTTGACGGAACAAATGATACTCTCGTGCTGAATAATTACTGATTTCATTTTTAAAGTATTCATAACCATTCGTTATTACACGATCATTATCGAAAAGAAATCATCATAAAATTATAAAAAAATAAAGGCAAAATAAAATTTCAGCCCGTCGAAAGCACTCCACCCATGGACAAAGGAGTCCGATGGTCTGACCATCACGCTATCATGCTCTGTTTCTATCTCTGTTTCTTTCCCCCTTTCCCAGTTTCTTTCTAATTTTTTATTTTACTTGTAACAACTCTCAATTGCATTCAATAATAATAATAATAATAAAATTACTAATTACGATTATAGTATTTTACTGTATATAATTTAACATCTGAGTTTTACATAAAATATAAATTGGCAATTTATATTTTTAATTATTAATTTTTATAAAAATATAGCTATTGAATTATTAATTAGAATTTTTAAATTTTAATAATTATTTTTGTCATCACCTAATTTTTATTCATTTTATTTTTATAATAATATATAAATTAATTATTATAATTTTAAATTTTTTAAATTTTTTTTAATATTTAATAAAATTTAATATTTTAAAATAAATATAATTAAAAAATTAATTTTTAATATATATAAAAAATAAAATTAATAAAATTATAAAGCAAACGGAATATATAATTACATCTTCATAAAAGTTAAATATGGAAAGTTATTCCGCCGCATTTGACCTTTTAATAGTTACATTCTAAGCAATAATTCGTAAAAATTAATGTTATCATGTGCTTTGACTTGGAGACCAATTACACTCAATTGTCAATGCCTAACAGCTGACACTAATGGTACGAAATAATTAGTCTGGGAGTCAAAATTCAGGAATTAATTATTAAAATATTTATTTTATATGCTCTACTATCAGTATGCTGATAAATAAAATATCAATATACAATTTATTTTTAAAATTTTATTAAAAAATTATATATCATATATAAAAAAAATACATATATTAAATATTTTCGATACTTTCTCATGACAGAAGTTCTAAGCAGGAAAAAAAGTCAGAGAAAACTTTTTCCTTTTTTTTTATAAATAATTATATTAAGTAATTAAATAAAAACTGAATTATATAATTATTTTTTACCTTCTAGAAAATGGTAGGTGTCCTCCAAATATGATAATAACCGGCTTTCCATAGTATCATATTTAGGGGTTGAGTAATATTTAATTTCAATTAAAAAAGTTAATTGAATTAAATTAATTTGAAATTTTAATTTAATTTTTAATTTGATTCAATTTTAATAAAAAAAATAAAAATTAAACAGAATTAATTAATAATAATAATATAATATTTTTTAATAATATTGAGATTAAATCATAAATTAAAAATAAAATGTAAAAAATAAAAAATTTATTAAAAAATTTAATCAAATTAAATCAAACTTAATCCAGATTAATTTAATTTAATTTTTAATTTATTCGATTTGATTTAATTTTAAATCGAATTAACCGAATATTTATCTAAATTTACTAACAATTTTAGAAAAGAAAATCTAGCAGTATTGAAAAAATAAATATCATCAATGTGATGAATATCAGTTTCAAGAAAAAAAAAACTAAGGGTTCATTAAATTATATAAAAAAATAATTAGAGTAATTAGTTTTTAAAATAGTTTTATGAGAAGGCCCAAAAAAATTTTTCTTCTATAGATCTCTTAGTTTTCCAATTTTTTAGAATTTAATTAAAATATTAAAAATAGTTTTATATTTTTTATTGTTTTTCTCTATAACAAAAGTTACATTCTCTAATTATTTTTAAAATGAAATACATATTAGTATTTCCATAAACTGCATATTTAAAATTAAACAATTATTTAGAAAAAATTTAATTAAAAATATTCAAAAATAAATTATATTAATATAAAATAAAAATGAACAATACATGTTAAAACATTCTAAAAATAAAATAAATTTTTAAATATATCTTATAATAATTTAACTTTTAATTTGAAGATAATATCATTAAATAAGAATAAAAAATTTACAATAAATAATTAGAAAAATTAAATTGAAAAACATGAAAACAATAAGAGATCGTAGGATGATCATTCGGTTGATTTAGTTCAATACTGAATAAATCAAAAATTAAAATTTTAGTATTTATAAAAATTAAATCGAACCGATTTTGATCAAAAATTAAATTGAATCAAATCGATCTGATTCGATTTGATTTAATTTGATTTGATCGATTTTGATTTTTAATAATTTTTTTTATTTTTTACACTTTATTTTTAGTATTTTAAAATTTAATTAAAATATTTTAATTTTAATATGATTTAATTTCTTTATATTATTGAAAATAACATATTATTATCATTAATCAGTTCGATTCAATTTTTTTTATTTTTTTCTGATTAAAACCTAATCGAATTGAAATAACTAAAATTTTTGAAATTAAAAATTAAATCAAACCGAATTGAATAAAATATCAAATTAAAATTTTAAATTAATTCGATTCGATCGATTTTTTCGATTTGAACGAACCAAATAGATATATATAAGGGTCTTCTATACTTGTGGATTCTTTCAGATTGATTTTCTATAAACAAATTTAAACGATTTAATTGCATAATCAAATTAAAATTATTCTAAAAAATTTTATGCAAATTTTTTTGTCAATTTTTCAATTGATTTATAAAAAATTGTTTTGAATTTTTTTTTTAAATTTTGCTTAATCAATTTTCTCAATGTAATTATAGTAAAATTTATATGGATCTCAAAATTTTATTAACATATTTTACTAATATTTTTTATTTTTTATTTTTTAATATTACAATCAAATAATAAAAACAATTCAAAAATTATATATTTTCTATAGAAAATATTTTTCTACAAGTAATTTTATATAAGTAAACGGTGTCTTAAAAACGTTTAAATTCACCTCTATTGATAATTTTAGAGATAAATGATATAATTTATAAAAATATTTAAGAACATTTTTACCTAATTCACTTTTATGAACTGATATATTTGTATTTAAAATTTAAACCTTCGTTAAATACATATTTATTTTTACATTCATATTTATTGTATTTAAAAAGCTGAGATAAATATTTATTTCACATACATATTTAAATTATTGATTAGATAGGAGAACAACATCAATCATAAATTTATTAATTAAATTATCAAAAATAAATTATTAATTATTTAAAATATCAATAATAAAATTACTTTAAAATTAATTTAAGACACAAATAGTTTTTTTTTTTAAATAAAATTTTAGTTGTATTAATAAAATTTCACCAAATAAAAAGGGATATCATCCCTAATAGAAAAATATCATGTCTAATAGATTCGCTGGCCAAAGTATGAGCAGTTAGAGTGGCATGACGACGAACCCATTTAATAGAAATATCAGTTATAGAATCTAATAAAGATTTATAATCATGTTTAAGTGTGTTATAGAGTGTAACAAAGATTTATAATCATGTTTAAATGTGAAGACTGAAAAATTTGAACCACATGCAAATAGTCATAAAAATGCAGCTACTAAAAGGTAAAAATTTGTTGCAAAAAGCAAACGGCGATGAAGAGCTAAAGGTTCAACAATTATCGGCATACTATTACCTTCCGAAAAACTAAAAATACCACGTTTAAATATACTCTTAGAATTTTTCACAACAAAACCATAGATAATAAAATCTTGAACTTGAAATAAAGACTCATTACCTTAATAAAATCAATCGAAATTGTTCAAGTTTGATATAAATTTCGGCGGAGCAGTATTATCAAAATTACGGAGCTATGGATATATTAATCTCTGATTCTAATAAACAGATACTCTTGAGGAAATTATTTCAATCAAACTTAATATATTCTTTTTTCAATTTCAACTGAAATTATGAGGTCATAAAAAGCCTCTAAATAGTTGAATGCATAAATTTGGAAAAATTTTAAGATTTAATAATTATATTATATAAAAATTAGAGATTTAGTGTTGAAATTAATAAAAAAAATTAAAATATTAATTGACTTTCTATGTAAGGCACAGAAGTGAAATTATGTGTTTGGGAATAAAAAATGAGTAAAAAGATTTAAATGGTAGATGAACATTGCGCCCGTAAAAGGAAAACATGTTTTTCATTGGGTGGGTGGTTAGCATTTGTATATTTTGTTAGAAAGAAAAAAAAAAAAAAAAAAAAGGACAGGTTCTGGTTCACATGTACCGTTGCTCTGAGTTGCTGTCCAACCTTATCCTTAAGGCGCGTGGGTGACACTTCACTTTGGTTGGTAGGTTCACCTACGCTCAAATAGTTGTGTAATCTTGTTTCGTTTCTTAATTGTTCATTCTCTCACATCCCAAATTGTAAAGTTATGATTTTCATTAAGATATTATTATTTTAATTATACATTCCATGTTGATGAAGTTTTTTTTATATTATTTTTATAGAAGTTAAGATTTTAATATTAACACACAATATGTTTTATTCTTCAATAAATTTCATGTAACAATGCTAATAAAATTTATTTTTAATAAAATGACACGTGATTGATATCGAGTTTGAATGTAATAAAATTTAAATATTAAATAATTTAACTAAAAGATTATGTTAAAATTTTTTTAATATAAATAAATGATAAAAAAAAATTATAAGTGATGAGTAAGAGTAATAATTTATTTATAAATTTATTAATATGTTGAAACTCTTTTTAAAGTAATAATTTATTTATAAAGTTTTTGATATGTTCAAACTCGCAATGAATATTATATTTTAAATTTAAATTCATTTAAAATCCGATTATAACTATTTAAATACATTATATTAGAATTTGGTCGGATCCGCTCCCATTCTAATTAATAGCTTAACAAGAGATAAAATGAACCGTTTTAGTAATAAACAATTAATAAATCAGATAAAACATATGGTTTAAATTGATATATCACAATATTAAAATATATTAAATTTTAATTTTAATTATCCAATAATTTTGAATAACACCATCAATTTTAATAAAAATAAATTTATCGTTGCTTCTTTTTTTTTTAATATTAGTGGGCTTAGATTTTTTTAAAGCAATATCATATTCCACACCAATTTAAACTAACTCTTAAAATTTAATCATTAAAATAATTTAATTAATTATCTTCAATTTAATGATTTAGAATTTAAAATCATTCGAATTGAACTTAACGATTATTATAATAAAATTTTCCTTTTTCACAGAAAATTGGGAAAAATTTAAATTTAAATGTATTTAAACTGATTAAATTGATTATTGCACGTAAATCAATATCAGATCACATGTTTAAAGGAAATGAAACAGACAAAATAAAATTTCCAATTATCGTTATTCCTAACATCAAAATAAAGGAAAAAACAATTTCTTATTTTATTTTATTTTCTTTCTAAAAAATTTTCCCTATAAGTATTTGGCTCACATGCATTATGCACACTAAACATAAATGGAAATTATTGCTGCAAATTTCCAAAAATGTCAAAATTCTTTAAACCGGCAATTTCAATGCTGTATTTTCCTTTTATAAACCAATTGATCCCTCACCAGAAAAGGCTGATTTTCTCTTTATGTACTAATATTTTATAATTTTCTTTTGATTTTATTTTAATTTATATTACAACTCTAGTAAACAACCAAAATATATTTATTGTCCAGTAAATTTTATAATTAATAAAAATTAAAAAGATAATATAGTTTAAATAAAAAATAAAATCTCTTCAACCATATTTAATGAAAAAAAGATTTAAAATTAGAAATGATTGAAAATGCACTTGATAATCAGCTACCTTTTTAAGGAATTTATTAAATAGATAAATTAATTATTTGAAAATTACTACTATTATGTAGATGAAAAAAATAAATAAAATACCCTCTAAATTATAGATAAAAAAAAATTAAAAAAAATTGGGACAAGTCAGTATTAAATAATTATTTTTAAGTAGTTAATGTTGTCACTAGATTGTTAAAAATTTGTATGAGAAATATTAAAAGCAAAATGAATTTTAATTAATTTTGTTACACGTGGAACAGCATTGAAGGTTTCAGTGAAAGTGATTGAGTTTGGCCTAACAACTGAAGGAGTAACGGAGTTTTATATGTTTTTCGGATTTTTTAAAGTTAGAATTGCTGAAAAAAGGTTAAGTGTATTAGAAGAGATCAAGCGGAATTCTTTACTCAATAATTGAGGGTATATATATTCTGGGATATACAAATTATGACATATCTCTTCAATAATGTCACTTTTAGTAAATTTTTCAGACAATTCATTTATGGCAGGTAGTTGGATCATTTAATTGGAGCTAATTAAGATCATAAAATATCTAACACACAATCATATTAAGGTTGTAAAGGTTTGTACGATTATTCGAGAGGATTAATCAAATTATTCTTGTTCTGAATTTCTTGGCCATTAAACTATTCAGAACTCTTTAGAGCTCTTTTTGAATCCTAATATGAATGATCGCAAGTCTTGCCCATTCTAATATTAATTTTTCTTTAGCTAGATCACGCATGTGATGTACAAAAATAGTGTATTTTATAGGTTATTAAGTACCAATAAAATTTAAAGTAAAGAGAGAATGAAAGCAATTAAAGCTTACAAAATCTATAAAATTGAAAAAGGATGTTTATGAAATGATGACTATAAAAGGAGGGAGACCATTGATTTCTTACATAAGTTAGCAAAGCAATAAGTCAATGTTGAGATATGAATTATACACACTATATTTCAAGCTCAGAATGCGAATAGATTGCATAGACACATCGTAATGAATATATAATTACTCTGATGTAAGGTTCATAAATATCTTTCACTCAATATGAAAAGCATTTAATACAACATAGATAAGCTGATTTTATAGACGCTTAACATATATTATAAGTCGATAAGTACATATAAAAATTGTAATTATAAGAGTTAATTTCCTTTTAAGAAATTTGATTTATACAATATCCGATCTCTCAAAATATGTAATCTATCACGTGTGAAATAAACTCATGTTAAGGGATTTGATATAATTAATAAAACAATATTAAAATCATTGAATGTGAGATTTTTACTTGTCATATCTCCCAAACATTAATTTTCTCAATTGAAAATCTTCATAATAGTTACCCTAAATACTTTTATGACTTTGTCTAATAAATTTAAATATATTAAAAATGACAGATCAAATTTATAAAAAAATAATCTGTTATGTTTTTTATAAAGAAATAATATTTGAATTGTCGAATAAATATAGATTATATATTAAATGCAATCTTGTATTGAATAGATGTTGTGTCATAATATTATTATTATTATTTTTTTTTTTTTTACCTATAGTCGAGCTCAAAATGGAGAAATAGATGCCTTTAGCCACCTAAATTGTGTTTATTTTGTGGAAGCATCCGACATCTAAAACCTGCCTCGCTCGATTCCAGTTGTCTCATCCGTCTTGAGAACCCGTGTAACATCTTCAATCTTTGACTTCACATTCATGTGTTTCTCATTTAGCTATCCCTTATTTTTCATACTTATCAACAATAACAACACAACAACAATAATAATAACAATAACAACAATAATAAAAATAATAATTTAAAACTTAATCATTATTAATTTTTTTTTCATTCACTAAATTATTTTAATAATTTAATTAGGAGTAATTATTACCAAAATAAGATTTATTTTCAAAACAAAAATTTCATATTAAATAATTTTTATGAGTGATAGACTTCCAAATTTCAAGTGTCATAGTATTTAATTAAAAAATAATAAAAATATTTATAGTTTTTTTAGCCAGCGCAACATTACATTCCTAAAAAAATAAAATAATATTACATTAACAAGTTGGCCATATCACATTAAAAATATAATAAATATTTATTATTTTAAAAAATTTTCTAGGTCTAATTTAGATTATGAGAGAGATAGATATCTATAGAAAAAAAAAAAAAGAAATTTGCACTAGAAGATTATATCATTATTATTATTAGAATAAAAGGAAACTCAAAATAGCATAGAAATTACAATTTGGAAAACACAGCAAAATCCACCTGTCGCCAGAAAAATACATCCACTGTCCTGCGTGTTAATGACGCCTATATAAGCACGTGGATGTATCAGTTCCAATAACTTATCGCTTATCAATTGTATAAGTTCATGTGCTTATCATTTTTTATGTGCACTTATCACACCAATCAATCTATCATATCGTCTCGCAGCGCTCGCTCACGGTATTTAATTTGTCTGATACCCTCTCTCTTTCTTCCAAATCCCTAACTTTTTCTCTGTATAAATACTCACCAGAAGTGCTAAAGGAGAGAGAGAAAGTTGAAGAACAAGTAGAGAGAGATAGAGAGAAGGAGGAGAAAGGGAGAATAGAGAAAGCGCACTAAAAACGTCTTCTCGTTCTCTTCGCTTTCTCCAAAAAATATCCGATCTGTTCATAGGTATCGTATCATTCTCTCTGTGTTGTTGTTATTTTTTCTTCTTTTGTTTTTGACCATTGTCGTTTGAAATTTTTAGAATTCTTCTTCTTCTCTGTTTTTATGCAGAAAATTTTTTATATTTTTGGTTTTTGTTTTCTGGTGATGTGTTTTTGTGGAGTGATTTAGGGGGGATTTTTTGTTGGTTCGTGAAGTGTTGATATCTGAGGGTTTTTAGATCTCTGAGTTGATTGTCGTTTGAATTTTGTGCAGGTATAAAGACGAGGAAGGAAGGAAAATAAATCATGTCTTCCCTTAGCAGAGAGCTTGTGTTTCTCATACTTCAGTTTCTTGATGAAGAGAAATTCAAAGAGACTGTTCACAAGTAGGCTTCTCATTCTCTGCACTATTATTATTATTTTTCCCTATTTGTTACCATGATTTTGAAATATTGTTGGAATTTAGTGAGATTGCCTGTGCTAAGGATTATTGATTTGCTTTAATTTTGGGTGTGGAGATTGGAGCAAGAGTCAGGATTTTTCTTCAACATGAGGCATTTTGAAGATATGGTAACAAATGGGGAGTGGGATGAGGTGGAGAAGTACCTATCTGGGTTTACAAAGGTTGATGATAATAGATACTCCATGAAGATCTTCTTCGAGATTCGAAAGCAGAAGTACCTTGAAGCTTTAGATAAGTGCGTGCTTTTGAAGTTCATTCAAGTTGATTTTTTTTTTTTAATGCATTTTCGATATCTATAATATTTTGATGTGGATTCAGAAATGGAACCCACGTATGAAAATTTCCCCTTTACTTAAAAGTGAAAAATAAATTTTAGGCGGGATCGTTCAAAAGCAGTGGATATTTTAGTAAAAGACTTGAAAGTGTTTGCTGCGTTCAATGAAGATCTTTTTAAAGAAATTACGCAACTACTGACGTTGGAAAATTTTAGGCAAGTACATTTTTATTTTTGTTTGTGCTCGGTCATGCTTACCTTTTATGTCTATGATATTCAAATTACAGGCATCGTATATTATTGTGGCAATTGGACCTTATAGTTTTACTTCAATTGCAGAGATAATGAACAGCTATCTAAATATGGAGATACTCAGTCTGCTAGAGGTATAATGCTTGCTGAGCTAAAAAAATTGATAGAGGCTAACCCTCTTTTCCGTGACAAGCTTCAGTTTCCAACATTGAAGAATTCAAGATTGCGGACGCTGATCAATCAGAGGTTCTTCTGGAATCCTTAACTTTTCTGTATTGCTAGATATTATTTTTTTTGTTGGTTACTTACTTTTGTCAGCATTTGATTGCAGTTTAAATTGGCAGCATCAGCTTTGTAAGAATCCAAGGCCTAACCCTGATATAAAGACCCTATTTGTGGACCACAGTTGTGGACAACCAAATGGGGCACGTGCCCCATCCCCTGTCACTAATCCGTTAATGGGTGCTGTACCTAAAGCAGGGGGTTTTCCGCCACTGAGTGCACATGGTGTAAGTGAGAGAAGTGTAAAGGAGTTGCCTCTTTCATTGGCAATTATGCCGCAACTTTAAATGCTAAGAGTCTTCCAAAATTTTGACCTTGTGTTTGTATGTTTGCAGCCATTTCAGTCCACACCTGCTGCTCTTCCAACGTCCCTTGCTGGATGGATGGCAAATCCAACTCCTGTCCCTCATCTGTCTGCTTCTGCTGGTCCAATTGGTATATCTGCTCCTAACAATGCAGGTAGATAACACTGGTTCTTTTGAACCGGCTGTTTCAGTGAGTTATAGATGAGTTAGTTGTGCAAGCCTGTGGATTAGATAAATATCCAATGAATAAACTCAAGAATGATGTGGAAAAGATGAGTAAAAAAAGGAAAGCAAAGAAGGTAAAGGAGTTAAAATTTAAAGAAGAGAGATTTTGTGATCTTCATAAAAATGACAAATTGATTACTGAAGATGTGTTAGGTGCGTGTATATATATATATATATATATATATATATATATATATACCCACAGGTCCCACGCGCATGAATATGCTGTTGATTTCCTAGTAGGTTAACAAATTTAGTTTCAGGATGTTTTTGTGGTATTCTACTAAATGGTAATTTATAATTTGGTGAGCATACTTTATGATTCTCTCTCTCTCTCTCTCTCTTGTGAATAGTATTGCATTCTCTTTCAATTCCATTGATTTTTCACTTTTCTCATGTCCTGATTGAGATTTTTTCCCCATGTTTATGTTTTAATGGTAGCAGCAATCTTAAAGCGTCCTAGGACTCCTACAAATAATCCAGCTATGGATTATCAAACAGCAGATTCTGAACATGTATTGAAGAGAACAAGGCCATTTGGAATATCAGATGAGGCATACCCGCTATTTCCATAATTTTGTATTTATTTTTATAGTCGAATTATATGATACAATAACAACTGTAGGGTGAAGCTTGCCCAATTGAATTTTATTGTAGGTTCTAGCATGATTTTTGAGATTCCGAGATTGCTGTACTGATACTGTTCATGCTCGATGGCTTAGGCTGATTTCGATTTGAGATTTACTTTTTTGGATCATGTTGGGGGCTGAACTTATTAAGTTTGGTTTTGTGTGATTGAGGGGTAAAGCCTTTGTTCATATGATTTAAGAGTTGGGTTTATGTGGCTATGTGTACATGACTTTATGTGTGTTTTTTAACATCCTACTGAAGCATTTTCTCCTTTGGAGCTTAGAATTTTTACTTATATAATTTGAATGGCAAGTTCGCCTAATTCCTGTCATGTTATTTTTTCCTTTGATATTCAATCAGGTCAATAATTTACCAGTTAATATTCTGCCAGTTGCATATGCTAGTCAGACACACGGACAAAGTTCCTATTCTTCTGATGACTTGCCCACAACTCTTGTTACAACTTTAAATCAAGGTTCAGCAGTCAAAAGCATGGATTTCCATCCCGTGCAACAAATTCTACTTCTAGGTGATCCCTGTCCCCCCCTGTAGGCATAGAAACAATAGTTCTGCTTCACCCTTAGCTTTATGAATATATGGAAGTCTTGTTAGTTTTTGTATGCTTGATTTGATTGTGCTTGGTTTAATTGTTTCAGTTGGGACAAACATGGGTGATGTTATGGTATGGGAGTTGGGTAGCAGGGAGAGGATTGCTACCAAGAATTTTAAGGTTTGGGAACTTAGCACTCGCTCGGTGGGTCTACAGGTTTGGGTTTTATCTTTCCCAAGTTTATGGAACATTAAAGTATTGCCTGAGATTCCTTGAGGTTTATAGGATAACCTCACTTTCTTATACTTGTATAGGCATCTCTGACCAATGACTATACGGCATCAGTTAACCGTGTGGTGTGGAGTCCTGATGGATCTCTTTTTGGTATTGTTCAAATGCTACCGACATCTGTGAATTTGATTTTGCTTTTAATTTAAATCACATGAACTTGTTGCTAGATATGTTACTCTTTCCTTCTATTTCAGGTGTTGCATACTCTAAGCATATTGTGCATCTATATTCATATCATGGCAGTGATGATGTAAAAAACTATCGTGAGGTTTGTGTGGCCATTAAATCCTACTGTCATGCTGTTACTAGTTAATCTCATTTATATTTAATATATGAATTTGTGTATTTTTATTTGTATGTCCCTTAATAATGACTCATTTTCTCATCCATTCCTTGTTCATTTCTTTAGATTGAAGCTCATGTTGGGAGTGTTAATGATCTTGCTTTCTCTTATCCAAATGAGCGACTAAGTGTTGTCACTTGTGGCGAGGACAGGGTTATTAAGGTAGGTTAAAATTTTTCTAATTTGACGAGTTAGTGTAAGCTGGATGGTGCTGCTTATAAAAGTTTTTCAATTCCACAGGTTTGGGATCCAGCTACAGGAAATGCAAAATTCACTTTTGAGGGTCATGAAGCACCTGTGTATTCTGTCTGTCCACATCACAAGGAAAAAATTCAGGTAATTAATTATTTTGAAGTTAATTAAATGCTTGCTTACAAGTTTTATCAAAAGGTCTGTGTCCCAAAATTTTTTTCTTAGGCGGGAGAAAAGTTGCAACTGACATAGTTGAGCTTTAATCTTGAACTAGGTGCCATTTGCTGATGCTTTTAAGTTTATTTTCTAAACTTATGATTCCTGATCGGTGCTATTACTTGAGTCCTCCTTTGCTTCAATTTTATTATCTAGTTGTTAATTGCACATGTAACAACATTAAACTGATCAAACTGTTTCTGGTGGCATATGTAATTCGTATTTTATGGTGGAGCTTTATCTTCAAGGTTCTCAGTTGATTGCTAAAATTCCCCATAAAATGTATAAATAAAGATTTGTGGAACTTTATGCTTAAGAGAAAACGGCTGGGTTTTTATCTAAAGGTGATTGACCTTCTTAGGAAGCTGGATTTTGAATTGGATGAGGGTTGGTGGAGCTTTTTGATTGAATCAATTTTGATCTTTTCCGTTCTTGCTCCACCCTTAATCTTCACTTCTAAAAGCACTATCCTGTGATGAGTGGCTACAGCCTCTCCGGATAGTTGCAATCTTTGTTCCTCCTTCTAGTAAGAAAGAAATCTATTTGGCTATGATTACCTCCATTTTATAGTTAATCAAGTTGATTCCCTTTTCTTGAAAAAGTTATTTGCCAAAATCATAAATTGGAGCAAATTCGAGAATGGTCTTCCCTTTCTCATTCCTGTTCCTATATCCAAATCCAGATTCTTCATGCACCCTTTCAAAGCCGTCTTCGTTGCTGCCACATGTCACATGGGCTTGCAAATCTCCTCCATCAAAAATCTTATGGTCACTGTGAATCCCTTGGACCAAAGCATTCATATCTTCCCAAAACTTGCTTATAGCTTCCTCATCCAAACCTACTTGAGGTGCATAATGATTATATGAAATTTTCATCTTAAGCATGTAATATTTTGTGGCATATAATTCCTTGAAGAAATTGAAAAACACTACCTAATAGGATTTCAAGGTGTTCAATCCCACATCAGTTGTGGAAAGGGGTAATGTGCCCCTTATATGGGCCATAGGCACTCCTCCCCCTTGAGCTAGCTTTTGGGGTGAGTTAGGCCTGACCCAAATTTAACATGGTATCAGAGCCTCCCCATCTGATGTTGGGCACCCTATAAATGTGCCATGCACCGGTAAAAATTCTGGATGTGAGGGGGTGTGTTGAATCCCACATCGGTTGTGGAAAGAGGTAATGTGCCCCTTATATGGGCCATAGGCACTCCTCCCCTTGAGCCAGCTTTTGGGGTGAGTTAGGCCTGACCCAAATTTAACACAAGGAATGACTATTATGTTTCATTACTTCTGTTTTGCTTGCTGAACTTTGTCATCCCCAGATCATCTGATTACTTTGTCATTTCTTAGTTTATCTTTTCAACGGCTACTGATGGAAAGATAAAGGCATGGTTATATGATAACCTTGGTTCTAGAGTTGACTATGATGCGCCAGGCCACTCCTCTACCACAATGGCATACAGTGCTGATGGAACAAGGTTTCATATGTGAATCATACTTTTCCATTTTGTTATTATTATTTTATAGTTTATACTCAGTGTCTGTATCATTGATGATTGCTATCCTTCTTCAAGGTTATTCTCATGTGGCACAAACAAAGTAGGAGAATCACACTTGGTGGAGTGGAATGAAAGTGAAGGAACTGTTAAGCGTGCTTATATAGGTCTTGGTAAACGATCTGTGGGCATTGTGCAATTTGATACTACCAAGAACCGCTTCTTGGCTGCTGGTGATGAGTTCACAGTTAAATTCTGGGACATGGACAATGTCAACATGTTGACGAGCATCGATGCCGAGGGTGGATTACCGGTAATTTTAAAGGACATCATTTCTTTTTGTATCTATTCGATTCAGCCTTATTTCTGGCTAATTACTTGATTCTCATAAATCTGCAGGCTTCTCCTTGTATTAGATTCAACAAGGAAGGAGCATTGTTAGCTGTCTCAACGAATGATAATAGCATTAAAATTCTAGCAAATCCAGATGGTGTCAGGTTGCTTCGAACTGTGGAGAATCGTACATTTGATGCTTCTAGAGCTGCTTCTGCATCTGTTGTGAAGGTAAGATTTATAATTTTTACTTTTAGTTAAATTTCTTAAACATAAAAAACCTTATGCAAGTATGTTGCTAAATACATCATTTACACAGGCACCGGCAGTAAGCAATTTTGCTTCTATCAATTCTACTGTTGGAACCAGCATTTTGGATAGAGCTGCTTCTGTGACACCTGTGGCTGGAATTGTGAGTGTTGATGTATCTGCACTAATGCCCTATCTAATATCTGGAAGCTTATGACTACTTCATGGTATTTACATAATTCTTGTATTTTTCTTTTGAGCTTTTGCAGAATAGTGATAGTCGAAATTTGGTTGATGTGAAACCTAGAATTGCAGATGAGCCAGTTGAAGCCTCTAGAACCTGGAAATTGACAGAAATAAATGAACCATCACAGTGCCGCTCTCTGAGGCTTCCTGACAATTTGACAGCCATGAGGGTATTTTCCATATTCTGCAATTATGTTAGAATGAAGTCAGCTCTTAGTCGCAGTCAAGTGTGCTATGCTATAGACTGTATCCAGCTGAGATGTTATTGCTTAAGATTTTCCTAAGCCAAGACTAGTCAGCAGATGTCTAGGCTTCAAGAATTTTTACTAGGGACTAAATGTAAACCACGTCAATTGATAGTTTTCATTGTTCTGGCAGCTTAATTTGTAGATTATTTCTTTTTTATAGGCTTTTTTTTAAATCAAGTTCTTTTGGAGTTTTGCACTTGGTGTTCTTGAAGATAATATCATATTTTCTTTTTCTTTTTGGTGACTTTTTTCTCAGGTTTCTAGATTGATTTATACAAATTCAGGACTTGCTATATTAGCGTTAGCATCAAATGCAGTGCACAAACTCTGGAAATGGCAGAGAACTGAGAGAAATCCTAATGGGAAGGTATTGTTGCTATTACTAGATGGATTGTTGTGATAAAGGCACACACTTTACTGCATAGAAGAGTGGCATTTGTTTTGTTTTTAAAGCTTGTCATTAATTATGGTTTTCTTGTGTAGGCCACTGCTAGTATAGTACCACAACTATGGCAACCTTCTAGTGGAATGTTAATGACCAATGATATAAGTGACGCAAACCCTGAAGATGCTGTTCCGTGTTTTGCGCTTTCAAAGAATGACTCTTATGTTATGTCAGCTTCTGGGGGAAAAATTTCTCTCTTCAATATGATGACATTTAAGGTCAAAAGGCTTTTGCCTTTTCTCTTTGCACTCACTTTTGCACTTGCAACCTATTATTATTATTTTTTGTGGAACTATTGGAAACACTGTACTTGAGGAACTTTGACGTTATAGTCTAGCTAACTGAGCAGTATCTTCAGCTTTTTTTTTGTGCCCCAAATATCTGCCTTTAACAATTTTTGAAAGTGAAATATTTCTTTACTCTGAAAAAAAGAAGAAAGCGAAATATTTAGGGAAAGTGCTAGTCTTGGAATTATTTCAGCATATATCTTCCCATATTGTCCCATATTTTCTGCTCTCTTGTTTATCTTTATTGTCATGCTTCTTTAATTGCAGACAATGACTACATTCATGCCTCCACCACCAGCCGCTACATTTCTGGCTTTTCATCCTCAGGACAACAATATCATTGCAATTGGCATGGAGGACTCCTCCATCCAAATTTACAATGTTCGCGTTGATGAGGTATTAAATAATAAAATTGAATCCAACATTTTTCCTGAAAGTAGAAACACAAATTTTTGATAATCTGCATGCTTTATTTCTCAGGTTAAATCGAAGTTAAAAGGTCATCAGAAAAAAATTACGGGTCTCGCATTCTCTAACTCGCTAAATGTGCTCATCTCTTCTGGAGCTGATGCCCAGGTAAGAATAATTAGCAATGTTATTACTATTAGTAATTAATCTGCAAAAATTAAGCGCAACTTGAGGCTGAATGATTTGGACCGATATAGCAGGTGACGGTTCTTTTGTGTATCAAGTCTAATTTTCTTTGAATTTGTTGTCAGCCAATTAATTTTTCACTTCCCACATGGTTGGACATCTTTTGATTTGGGACTGCAATTGCACCTTTACTATCTAGATGTAGCTTTACTTGAGTTGCATCATGGCATTCTCAATTCTGTTTTCATGTAGTTTTCCTACTGAATAATCCTCATCTCATTTTCTTCTATAGTTCTATGCCATTGCATCTGCATGCTTAATATGAAAAAAAAGCATTGTAAAATGTATTATGGTTGCATGTTCAAATTACTCAGTTCTGCATATGTTCTTCTCTATCCAGTTGTGTGTTTGGAGCACAGATTTGTGGGAGAGGCAGGCTAGTAAATTCTTGCCAGTTCCGCCTGGACGAGGTTCAGCATCTCTTTCAGATACCCGGGTTCAATTTCACCTTGACCAGACACATCTGCTGGCAGTTCATGAATCGCAAATAGCTATATATGAAGCGCCAAAGTTGGAATGTCTTAAACAGGTTAGTAAAATGTATACAATGTTTGAGGAAATTAGATTTTGTACATTTCTTTGGCTATCTCATCTGCTGTGACATTGAAATCACATCATACGGTCTCTAGTCATAGGGACATAATTTAGTTGATGCACATGCCATCATTATTTGGATCTTTTTTGCAAGCTTGCTTTGTTTCCTGTAGACCTGTTATGTGCACTTATTTTGAAACTATATTGTTTCTGACAGTGGTTCCCTCGAGAAGCAACTGTTCCAATTACATATGCAACATATTCCTGTGATAGCCAATCTATATATGTTAGTTTTGAAGATGGGGGTGTGGTTGTTCTTACTGCTTCAACACTAAGGTTAAGATGCAGAATAAATCCCACTGCTTACTTGCCTCCCAATCCTAGGTAAGATCTTTACTATTTTTATTTTATTTTGTTTTAAATAAAAAAATCCCCATATGTTTTTGTTTGAAGCATCTGACCTGGTAATTTTTTCAGCTTGAGGGTATACCCTCTTGTCATTGCTGCGCATCCATCTGAGCCTAATCAGTTCGCATTAGGACTGACGGATGGAGGAATCCATGTGCTTGAACCATTGGAGACAGAAGGAAAATGGGGTACCTCCCCTCCAGTTGAAAATGGTGCTGGTCCTAGTACCACATCTGGTGCAGCTGGTTCAGAACAAGCTCAAAGGTGACCATAGTGTGCATGGCTTTCACCGAGGACCTTGAGTGTATGTATCCGTGCCTTCTGATCCCGCTCCCTGGGCCCACCAGAATGTGATTTTCGAGGGGAAGCTGCGGAAAAATTAGGTGTTATAGGTTTAGTATACTTCAGCTATGGCTTCAGCTCAACCTGACAGATGATATAATCATAACTATAGTTTTACAGAGCATGGTATCTATGGGTTCCCTTCAATGAGAATATTGGATTGGAGAAGCTTGAAGATTTATGGTGTAAATTCAAAAACGGAAGGGAGTTTGAGTAGAATTTAGAAGGTTCTTTTGTGAAGAAGTTGATCAGTTGCTGATTGGAATCGGAGCAATAGCTGTCATATGTTCATTTTTTTTAATTTTTTTTTTTTATTTTATAATCCTTAGTTTGGAAGACAGTGGCTAATTGAAATAGTTGTGAGCAGCCTCTCTCTCAGTTATCTTTATCTTCCCAGTTTATTTTTCAAAGAATTGTGGTGCCACCTTCTGGTTATAAGCTTGAGTCGGCGGGTTTTTCTAGTTTTATACAGTAGTGGAAAAGTATTATTTCGTTGGATTTCGATGGCTCTCTGGTCATGACACTAGTCACTCTCCAACCGTGCATGGTCTCCTCCCCTAGAAATAGTTAAGCTTAATTGTGATCTTGCTTAGAAAGATCAATTCTCATTGGTTGCTATTGCAGTTGATGTTACAAATGGTGTAGGATCGGTGGTGCATGGCACTGCAAAGAAGATATGGTATTCCTCGCCTTTAGTCGGGAGAGTTTGGTCAGTTTGGCTTTAGCCGTTATTGCATGATGTTCTTCATCAATCACGTTCTTAAACGCTCTGTGTGCGTCCCTCATACAGTGAATTGCTTGGTTGATATTTTAGCAAAACTATACTCAAGTAGACTCGTATAATAATGTTAATTGCTTAATAATTATTAACTGAGAACTACTTTAATAATACTTTATGAAAAATTAAATAGCAGCATTTCATGATTTAATCATGCACTATCTTGAAACGGAGCCATAGGCTTTGACCGAGTTGAGTCGGTGGGTGAAGTCGAGAAGAAGGAACGCGGGAAACCGGCAGTTAAAAGCAACCAGAATGATCTCATTCGTTATTCTTATCGAAGGAAAAAAAAACGACATCGTTTATGTTCCTATTTAGCATTTAGCTTAGCGCCTTTCTAATCCTCCAAAACTAGCCTTCCTTTTTCGATCAGCCTGAAAAAAAGAGCACTGCCCGACCACGCGGAGACTCATTCTTGCGGACACGCATTACTACAGTGTCTCCTCCTCCTCCTCCTTTGGATTCTCCGGATCTTCTACTCCGGTCAACAGATCTCCCGATTTCCACCGAAGAGGTACTTTCCCTTTTTCTTATTCTATCAATTTACTCCGCCTCAATTTCAATTCCAGTATCAAACACTTTGATAAGAAATGACGACCAGCACCATCCGCAAAGCGATCGGCGCCGTCAAAGATCAAACTAGCATAAGCATTGCCAAAGTCGCCGGTAATATAGCGCCGGACCTTGAAGTTTTGGTGGTTAAAGCTACCAGCCATGATGAAGACCCTGCTGATGAGAAGTACATTAGAGAGATCATAAACCTTACTTCTTATTCTAGGGGTTATGTTGGTGCCTGTGTGGCTACTGTATCTAGACGCCTAAGCAAAACCCATGATTGGATTGTGGCTATCAAGGCTTTGATGCTTCTCCATAGGCTTCTGGTTGATGGGCACCCTTCATTTGAGGAGGAGATTGTTTATGCCAGCAGGAGAGGGATGCGTATTTTAAATATGTCGGGTTTTAGAGATGAGGCACACTCCCATTCCTGGGATCATGCGGCGTTTGTCAGGTTTTATGCAATGTATCTTGATGAGAAACTTGAGGTTGCAGTTTCTGAGAGGAAATCGAAAGCCGGTGAAAGGAAATATGATGAGAGAGATGATGGGTTTGGACCGAGAGAACATAGGGATGATTTTGATTATGGGATGTCTAGGAGATCAAGGTCTTATGAGGATTTGAATGATGATTCAGTTGGAAAAGAACAGAGGAGAGAGGCTACTCCAATTAGACAAATGAGGCCAGAGAGGGTTTTGAGCAAGTTGAACCAATTGTTGAGGATGCTTGATAGAGCTTTGGCTTGTAGGCCAACGGGCATGGCTAAGAATAGCAGGTTGGTGCTAGTATCACTTTACAGGGTGGTGAAAGAGAGTTTTGGGCTTTATATTGATATATGTGAGGCACTGGGGATGGTATTGGATAGATTTGCTGAGATGGAGTATGCAGATTGTGTTAAGGGATTTGATATGTATGTTAGTGCAGCAAAGATGATAGATGAACTTGTTGGGTTCTATGGCTGGTGCAAGGATATTGGGATTGCAAGATCATCCGAGTTCCCTGCCGTGCAGAAAATTACCGATCAGCTATTGGGAACACTTGAAGGATTTTTAAGAGAAAAGACTAACAATCCATCTAAGACTCCTGAGAGAAGTGAGGAGAAGAAGGTTCCAGTTAAGCAAGAACTGGAACCAGATATGGACCAAGTAAAGGCTCTTCCTCCACCAGAAAATTATACCCCTCCGCCCCCTACTGAGCCGCAGCCAAAGCCACAACCGCAGCAGGCGTCGGAGGATTTGGTGAATTTGAAGGATGATGCAGGTTCAGCTGATGATCAGAGCAACAAAATGGCGTTGGCTTTGTTCTCCGGACCACCAAGTACCACTACAAATGGTTCATGGGAAGCATTCTCATCAAATGGAGATTCTGAAGTGACTTCAGCGTGGCGGACACCAGCTGCTGAAAGTGGTAAAGCAGATTGGGAATTAGCATTGGTGGAATCTGCTAGTAATCTATCCAAGCAGAAAGCTACTTTAGGGGGTGGTATGGATCCACTGCTCTTAAACGGAATGTATGATCACGGGGCTGTAAGGCAACATGTGAACACTACTCAATTGAGTGGTGGGAGTTCAAGTAGCGTGGCATTGCCTGGCCCAGGGAAGAATGCAACACCAGTCTTGGCATTGCCTGCACCTGATGGAACGGTTCAGCCAGTGGGAAACCAGGATCCATTTGCTGCATCGCTTGCAGTTCCACCCCCTTCATACGTGCAGATAGCAGACATGGAGAGGAAGCAGCACTTGCTGGTTCAGGAGCAGCAGATGTGGCAGCAATATGGAAGAGATGGAATGCAAGGCCAATTGGGTTTGGCTAATCTTAGCGGAGCCTCAGGGTACTATGGCCCTAGTCCTCAACCTCCGATGATGCCTTATGGGATGCCACAGGTTACCGGTATGGGACAGCCAGGAGGGTACTATGCACACTATTGAAGTTCTTCATCTTAATGACGTGCTGCTTCTTTCTGTTATACAAATTATTACTATTATATGCTTATTTCCAACCTTTTTGATAAGAGTTTATATACATGTTCAAGGTGAATACCGTTTTGCCATTGTTCTGTGTGTAATCATTTGCATCAGATTATGGCGAGAAACATAAAGGTTTCAAAATGGGTGTGCTGCAATGGTGACAGGCAGTTGCTTTTGTATCTTTTTGCCATGAATCTTAATACGCTAATATAAAACCTTAAGGTATAGTTCATCTTTCTGGTTCTTCATATCCTGCATTGGTAAATAAAGCTTTTCATTACTAGGATTATTTGGGAAAGCAAAAGAAAAACACAGGTTCTTGTTTGAACGAGTCGTCAACTTCATCAGACATGAATAGAGGCATATGTGGTGAGATTGAGATGAAGAATTTGCATGTTGATTCTTTGATTGTTTATTGGTTTTGATTTTTGTATATGAAGTTTTAAAATAGAGTTGACCGAGTCGTTTGTTGAACCTGTCCAATTACCGTTGTAGTTATCAAATTCATGGAAATATTCTTAGCTAAACTTTGTTGGCTTAGTATTTGTCTTTGTGCAGGCGCCACTTGACAACTGGTTTCTTTAGAATGTACAGGTGTATATATAAACTTTTTTGTAAAGTTTTTATTAGGTTATATAATTAGACAATGTTATGCAATACTAGTAATTCTAATAAATTTTATTTTTTTAGTAATTATTGGATAAAAGTTAAGAAAATAGCATAGAGTGGCTTAGAATCTAATCAAAACTTTATAATTATATAAATGATTTTAATATCATTAAATTAAATAAAGTTCATAAGTTGTTAAGATCTTGATCATGAATCCGAGTCATATGATCCGAATTTTATTATCCAAATGTCATGAATTGATTTGGATAATAAGTGTCAAACTAAATTTTATCATCTAAAAATGCTTAATATTTCGAATGATCCATATTAATAACACATGAATTACAATTTACAAAAGTAAATTGGCTAAGGATTCAAAACATTTCTCCCTTTTACTCACTGATCTTTCATTCATTTAACGAAAAAATATTCAAATTGAATAGAAAAATTTAGGTGTGTGGTATATTTAAAATACAAGAACACAATTAGTGATTTTTAAAAATTGAGATATATTACTATTAAAAATTTTGACATAATGCAAAAATTTGGAGAAATCTATGTAGTAAGAGGTTATGAAATGGTTCTAATCCACTTTTTTTTGTCAAAAAAAAAAAATTATAACAAACCCTTTTTTACAAAAAAAAAAAAGTTGTTTTATTATAATTTTTTGGTTATAAAAGGAAATCCTTCACAGTAATGAGTTGCATAAATTGACCATTGTGATTTAATATTATTGATGAATAAAAATATTTTATGCAAATTTAGAGAGATTTATCATATACAAAATCTTGAAGCATTTAAATTAATTTTTTTAATTAAAAACGAGAGAGAAATTAATTTTGTTTAATAAAAAACGAGAGAGTGAATATTGGAATCTGAATCTAGCCATAAAAGATAACTCTCTATAAGTGCATTCAAAAACTTGTACATTTAGCCCCCCAAAAAAAAAAAAAAAAAAAAAAAACCCTAATCTTTGCTTGTAATTGTTTGCCTAAAAATCAAATCCCATTTCTCTCATAGAACAGTTCTTCATTATTATTTTATTCTTTTAATTTCCAATAAAGAACAAAACCCAAATTATGCACAGCACTAAACCCCACCATCCACACTTCCACTCCACTCCCTATCTTAGCCCATTTTCCGACATGTCCAACGTCATCGTCCTCGACAACGGTGGCGGTTCCATAAAAGCCGGCCATGGCGGCGAACGTGATCCTTCCACTGTAATCCCCAACTGTCTCTACCGTCCTCTCTCCTCCAAGAAATTTCTTCATCCATCTCCCACAACAGCTGACTCTACTGAAGACCTAACCTCCGCCGCCGTCCGCCGTCCAATTGACCGCGGCTACCTTATAAACCCGGACCTCCAGCGGGATATCTGGAACCACCTCTTTACCTCTCTTCTCCACATTGCTCCTTCCAATCACTCCCTTCTCTTGACTGAACCTCTCTTCACTCTCCCTTCAATCCAGCGTGCCACAGACGAGCTTGTCTTCGAGGACTTTGGTTTCAAGTCTCTCTTCATCACCGACTCGCCCAATCTAGTTCATCTTTACGAGGCGAGTAGAAGGCCTGATGGGTTGGTGTCCAAAGCCCAGTGCAGTCTGGTAGTGGATTGTGGGTTCTCATTCACTCATGCTGCTCCTGTTTTCCAGAACTTCACGCTTAATTACGGAGCTAAGAGGATTGATTTGGGTGGTAAAGCGCTAACGAATTACTTGAAGGAGTTGGTTTCTTATCGCTCGGTGAATGTGATGGACGAGAGTTTTCTTATAGATGATATGAAAGAGAAACTTTGCTTCGTTTCCCTTGATATTGCTCGCGATTTGCAGGTTGCCAGGTGAGTTCTACAAGAACTTGGGAATCAGATATCAAAATTATTCCAGAATAGGATTTTGAGAAGTTACCTTTCATTCACATAGTGTTTGAATGTAAATAAATGACTACAAACCTAGAATTCATTCAGCTAAAATTCATTTGAAAATGAATTTCACTCTTTAGTATAATTACAACTTAAAATACAAAATTTAGTTAAATTCCATGGAATCCATGTTTGATATGGTTTACAACTTAAAATACAAAATTTAATTAAATTCCATGGGATCCATGTTTGATATGGTTGACAACTGAAATTTATTCACTTTCTAAACTGTTCTCAATAATAAAATAAGAAAATATAATTTCCTCTTCTATCTCCAAAAAAAATAAAATAAAAGAGTATCTAGTAAATTTATAACAACTAGCAAATATCTATATGTATATACATAAGGATAAAAGATGATAGAGAAAGGAAGGAGAAAAGATGGAATGAGAGAGGCTCTGCTATGAGGAATATATAGGAATTTTGCTTTAAAAAGTTTTGGACTTAATTTTATAGAATTGATTTGAGGTTCCATCAAATTTTATTATAATTAGCTTTAGTTATTAATGGAATTCAATCCTCTAAAACTTTTACAAATCACTCACAGAACATATGGAATTCAATTGAATTTCACAAATTTTTTTGCAATTCTTTTGAGCCTAACAATCCTTTAATTTGAATGTCATGGGATCACTTTGATGTTACCTCTGGTTGCTCTATACAGACCTCTAGCCTCTGTTGCATTCAATTCTCAGTTGTTTTATCTGGATTTGATGAAGGTTGTCTCTGGCAATGATGTCTATGATGTTCTGATAAAATTCTTGTCTTCCCCTGTATAAACTTGAACCTTTTGCAGAAAACGTGGGAAGGACAATCTCTTGCGCTGTACTTATGTTCTCCCTGATGGCATCACCCACACTAAGGGTTTTGTGAAGGACCCAGATGAAGCAAAGAGATACCTCACTATGACTGGTGGGGTTTCTCCATCTTTAGAAACAAAAAAGGGTATAGATCAGCCTGAAGTTTCAGACAAGCTTGAGGAGAGAAAGAGAACTGATTTATCGAAAAATGTGAGCTTGCCGGCTTTCGAAGCATGTATTGAGCTTAGTTCTACTGGTTTTTAATTTTGTTTTACCGTCTATGCAGGAGTTTGAGTTGACAAATGAACGGTTTCTTGTTCCAGAAATGATCTTCCACCCTGCAGATTTAGGTTTGTCCAGTACTAATATTATCTTTGTTTGAGATACACTTTTATGTTTTCAGTTCAATGTAGGAACAAGGTGTTTTTTCTTTGGAACTGTTAAATGCTTCTTGGATTTGAGAACTTGTTGCCACAACTGCTCAACAATTTTATCCTTTACTATATTTGATATTTCAACAGAATTGCTTGTTTTTCACGATCATTCAACTGTAATATGTATGTTGCATCACTATTATGTGGATAATTCAGCTAAATTTCTAGCGTCGGACAAATTTACTATTATTATTGTTATTGTTTTAAAACCTAGTTATAGATTCAAAGTTGGCCATAAGGTTTTCTTTCTTTAATGTAGAGTCCAAAATCAACTTGAATTTCTATCAATATATGGCAGTGGTGATCTCATCGAAAACGTAAATCGAACTTGAGTGATCTTTATATGATAAATTTAAATTGATTGACCATGTTGAAATTTGTGAACTAGCGGAAAATCAGGAAATATATTGAGCATACATGCAAATGTCATTTGATAATTTTAAAGAAGGAAAGCTTTCTGAATGTTAGACAACTTATTTTGGAATTGAGCTCAGAGGTGGTCATGTGAATCCTTTTCAGGGATGAACCAGGCTGGACTGGCAGAGTGCATAGTTCGAGCAGTGAATTCCTGCCATTCGCTTCTTCACCCTGTACTCTATGAGAGGTAATTTGACAAAGACTTGCAGTATTTACCATTGGAAACTATCTCAAAGTTTTATTTTTCTCATATCAATTGATAGCTGTTAAAATCTTGTGCTTGCACAGCATTATATTAACTGGTGGAAGCACATTATTTCCTCGATTCTCTCAGAGGCTGTAAGCGCATATTCCTTTCCTTTTTCTTGTGTAATGTAAATGTTATTTTTGATATGTGGACTTCTGTTCATTCTTTGGATGAAATTGTAGTGAAATGGAGCTCTGCCCTCTTGTCCCTGATGAGTATCAAGTGAAGATAACCACACAAGAAGAGTAAACTCTCTACTCCTGGAAATTATTATTTTTGCAGTTTTTAAGCTGAACTTCTTCCTATTAACATCTTGTGATGCTCTTCCAGTCCCATACTAGGAGTATGGCGAGGGGGATCGCTTTTGGCTTCAAGTCCTGATTTTGAAGCAATGTGTGTCACCAAGTCTGAGTACGAGGAACTTGGATCTGCTCGGTGTCGTAAGAAATTCTTTCATTGAGTACTCATAATGCTGAAGGTATCCTTTATCCTTACTGACATAGAAATGTGTGCAATTCTGTTGAGGAACACCATAAATGAGTCATGATTAGCCACTCAAATTCTTCATACACATAACTTGTGGTAATTTTCCTACCAGTTTTGTGACAATCAAACGGCATAAAGCAAAATGCAGCTGGTGCTAAACTTTCTTCCTACCTTACTGGTTCACATTGGTTATTGGCTTGCAATGGCCTGATCATTATGTTGATCAGCTTGGTATGGTCAAGTGTGCTATATCCGGGCTTCTAGATGCTCATACTTGGTCGGTAGGACTCTTAGTGACAAATTTCCATCCTGCTGATTCCAATTGGTGGCAAATATATGGTACAAATAAACCCCTTATTTTCACTTCAAGGGTGTACCATGGAAACAAGTTTGCTCAACTGCTTGTCAGACTTCTGAAACCAACCAGATGTTACAGATATATTGGAGTGCCAAGTGATGTTGACCCAAGGTAAAATTGTTGTTGCATATGATGAAATTCTCTGTGCCTTGAATTTAAGATTTGGGTTACTGTTTTTACAATTCATGTGGATTTACACCAAAACTTCCAGTGGAGATCCAAGTACCCCATGATTATTCTTTTTGAATTGTTAATTGATATTGAATCATGAGCTCTTTAATGTGGTCCCTTTTGTATCCCCATCTTTATAATCAAATGGTTAACTGATGTTGTCAATTCGTTCATTTCTAAACTACTAAAAGATAAAAGAACATAATTTCCTGTTGTAACTCTTTCATATGCGAGACGTCGAATTTCTTTTGAGAAATGTTATTGAAACACTGAGTTAATGATGTTACACTATGTATCACTGCAAAATCTTTCCCTTTTTGTTCATTTCAAGTGAGCGGCTGCAAATGGATTGCACTGATCACTGATATTCTCGCCTAAGTTCAATCCATAGTGGATCTAAGGCATGACATTTATGTTGAAACTCATATAAGAACTGTATGAAATTTACATGTTTATGTCTTGGATACTGAATCTAAGTAAATTTCCTGAAAGAAACAACTAAGAATTCTCCAGCATACTTGGTTAATTAATCAGACTTCATTCCAGGGCTTGAATGAAGTCTGTGATTGCTTCGCTGCGGAAGGAGAAGCGGTGTTATAGCTGGCGAATGCGAATGAGGAAGTAGGCGAGGAAAGCTTATTGCAGATGGGTTTTTGCTTTCTTAAAGTTCTGTTCTGGTTTCCTTTGCTGGGTTGTTTTCTCACCTACCTCTCCATTTAAAGCTTTCCTCTTTCGCCTTCTCTATCACCATCACCAAGAGAGTGAAAGAAGAGAATGAGAAATAAATGAACTTTCCGGCGGAGAAATAGAGTGAAAAACTAGGATCAACAACTGGAAAAAAATCTCTATTTTAATAAGAATTTAATTTTTTTTTTCTTTTCTATCAATTTTGTTCTTTAAAATAAAAGAATTTATTTATTTTTTAATTTTCACATTTTTTATTTAAAAAAAATAAAATCATGTGTGTAATTATGATGGATGCGCTAACTATATAGTATCAAAAATAGAAATAAATTAATTTTATGTCACCTTTAAATTAACAAAAGCAATGTCTCAATGGATTAATTTGATTCAAAACTTGAGATTATGAGTGTAATCTGAAAAACAGATTCATATATCTTAGAGTAAAAGAAAACAACATCAGCTCTGCTTTAATTCATCTCGAGGAGTTGTCTCCTACTCTTGAATGCTCTTCTTTGCCATACGGTCGCCTGCAGTGGAACACATGTCAAAATAAATTCTGATGCTGCAGTCAGTATACATCAGAATGTTGCCGCCTTACCTGCTATGCGAGAGATTCTAGGGGATATCACTTGGGCTGTCTTTAAAACTGTTCCAGGCCATACAAATCCTTTTTAACTTTTTTGTTGTCTTCTTCTGTTGAGAAGACCTGTAGCCTGTAGCCTGTAGCCTGTGGCCTGTAGCCTGGCTTTTTCATCCCTCGCGTCTAAAATTTTCATTTGTAATGTGCCGACTCAATTCATATTTTATGGAAAAGTGTTAGCAAAAATCACTTTTTCGGTTATCGTATAATATTTCCCATTTTATTAATTAAAAAATATAATAATTAATCATTGATTAAAAAATAATTAATATAATAAATATTTTTTATTTAATATAATGAATTGTGTTAAATAGTAAAAAAAAATTGATTGTCACTAATATTTACAAAATGAATAGAAATAATTAAATTTTGTGACAATTATAATCAATACATTTAATTTGATCTAATTTTAAAATTTTAATTAAAACATAAATTTTATTAATGTGTGCAGTACAATCAAACATAAAAAAAAAAACACTAACTTACAGGTTTCTTTAAAGAAATCTTTTTATTTTTATATCATATTATATTTTTTAAAAATTAGAATAGGACTTGTTTCATTTGTGATTGACTTGGCTTTTCATAGCCATTGCACAATTGAGACTAGAAAGAAAGGAAGCAAATAAGGATTCAGAAGTGTGGAATTGTGGAAGTTGCATAAATGCAAGAATTGAAGAAGAGGAGATATTTCTATGATTTTAATATTGCGTATGTGCGTTGTGTTCAGTTCAGGGACTTGTCTTTTGATAATAAGTTTCATGTCTTAAAAATTATTATAATTATACAAAATTTAAAATATTTGGATATAATATTAAATATTATAGTTATAATCAAATTTTAATTTTTTTATTTAATTATATAAATTATGTTAAAAATTGATTATAGTTATTTAAAAATTAAAATTTTATTATTTAAATTGAAATTTTTAATCATAATCATAATTAAATATAAAATTTTTTATCGTTTATATTCAAAAGATCATTAAAATAAAGACCATTAAAATATGATTGTGGTTGATTATCACAGCTTTTACGAAATTGAGATTAGATGGGATTTATTGCGGAAGTCACGTGAATCCAAAGGAAGAAGAAAATTTTGACTTCTTCTTTTTTTTTATAAATCATTCGTTATCCAAAATTCTTCCTTCATTTAATATGGGTATAATGATTTTATTATTATATCTGCACATTATTTTACTCTGGTTTATGTTCTATTTTATTTATTTTATTTTTAATTTTTATGTGAAGTAATTTAGAAGTTTTAATCTAAGATTAATGTAGCTTAAATTTCATCAATTAAATTTTATTTTGTTAGTTTGACCTAAAAATTATGAAATTTAATTTTAATTTGAGCTCAGACTTTTTAATATATATGAAAAAAATTATTTTTTTATTTTTGAGAGATAGTATAATTAATAGATTTATCTATTTATTTTTAAAATTTAAAGTTATTGAAATTTAATTCTATTAAAATTAGAAATCACACTCTATCCAATAATTCTATTATGATAACTATTTAAGTTTAAATAAAAAAATTAAATATAATTTTAAAAATACCAATGACTTTTATTTTTTAAATTTTCAAATTCTCATAATTTTTCTTCAAATTCGTAAATAATTTTATATTTTTTAAATTCTCAACAAATATTCATTAAATTTTCAAATTCTCATAATTTTTTTGAACAAATTCATAAATAATTTTATATTTGTTAAATTCTCAACTTATATTTATTATTCATGTTTGGTCAAAGGAGATGAAGGATGAAAGGGACCATAAATAGCAAGCAATGGCCGATGTCTAACGGTATGAGATGGTGAGCTATAATTTACAATAGTGAGTGATGCAAGCTGCGCTACATGGGGAGTAAGCATTCGATCGATTTGATTTTAAATCGAATCAAATCGAATTGAATAAATTAAAAATTAAAATTTTAGTATTTATAAAAATCGAATCGAATTAATTTTAATTAAAAATCGAATTGAATTGATCTGATTCGGTTCGATTTAATTCGATTTGATCGATTTTAATTTTTAATAATTTTTTTTATTTTTTACACTTTATTTTTAATATTTTAAAAATTAATTAAAATATTTTAATTTTAATATGATTTAATTTCTCTATTTTATTGAAAAAATACATTATTATCACTAATTGGTTCAGTTTAATTTTTTTCTAATTAAAATTAAATTAAATCAAAATAATTAAAATTTTTAAAATTAAAAATTAAATTAAATTAAAATTAATAAAAAATAAAACTAAATTTTTAAATTAATTTAATTCGATTAATTTTTTTAATTTCAAAGAATAGCAAGCAACGAGCCACGTGCGATGGCGAGTAGCGAGTCCCATACAATAGTAAGTAGTTAGAAATGCAAACAGTAATGGATAATGGCAATCAACGGATAATATAAGCGGTGGGAGTCTGTGGAGATGCAAATAGTAGTGAATAATGACGATCAGCGGGCAATGCAAGCGGTGGGAGACTGTGAGCAATGACAAGCGACAAGGGAATCTCTATTGAGGTTTGATTTTTGATAATTTGACTTATATCTATTTTAATTTTTGTTAGATTTTTTGAGTTTAAATTTTAAATTTATTGATTTTTTTATTTGTAAAAATTAAGCTTAATTTTATTTGTTCAATTCTTAGAAAGGGATCACTTATTTTGATTGAATTGAATTTTAAAAATTAAAGCATTTAATTCTAAAAAAGTTCTCAAATCATTTCCTTTTTATTAAGAGTATTTTTTTTGAAAAAATTTCAGATTTTAATGGAATTGAATTTTAGAATAAAATATTGAATTTTAAAACAGTTAGTTATATTATAATTTATAAATAAAAAAATAATTTTCCTTAATATATTAACTTAAACGTTTTCAATCTCATTTCAAAATAAAATACAATAAAATTTTTCATTAAGCCTTTTCATTACGCTGAGCAAGGCCAACTATTTGGCTTTTGACACCCATCATCACCATCTGTAATGGTGACGTGTAAAATACCATATAAAAAAAATCATTCTACTCGAATTTAAATATTATTATTATTTTTAATATGTAAACTTATTTAAAATTTGAGTAAAATTTATCTTAAATATTAATAAATTTATTTCAATTTTGTTTATTATTTTTTAAAATAATAACCATACTTGTTTTTCATTTTATATTTTTAAATTATAATTCATATTAAAATATTTTTCCTTTAACATTTTTTTAAAAAATTCATTATATTTTAAATTACAAAATATTAAAAAATTTAATAATTATTATAATAAAAAAACATTTTTATATTTAAATTGTTATTTATATTAACACATTGAATAGTAAATAACTAACATTATAAAATTTAAATTCGACTTCAACCCATTACATATTTTAAATTTTAATTCATTGTAATTTTAATTATATACTATTTAAATCTATTTTAATTCAATTAAATGAGGAAAATTCGTATGAAAAAATAATAATTTTTTTTTTCCGAGAAATGACCCAACATACTTTTTTCACCAGAAAAAATGACCATGAAAAATTATGGTAATCTCTTCTAAATTATTGGGCAAGGCAAAGTTATGGGAAAGCAACTCTCTCTCTCTCTTTCTCTCTCTCTTTTTCTTTGTACCACTCTCCAGCCAACAAGAAGAAAGCCCCCGTTGCTAACTGGAATTTGATTTGAAAGAGCGAAAGCAACGTAAGAATTGAAGTGACCCATGTAGTGTGTGCTCTCTCTTTTTCATAAAAGCTCAAATATCTGCCTCTCTCTGTCTCTGCGACATAGGGGTGTGCGTGTTTTTGTGTGTTTTTAGAGGTAGTTGCCGGTGAAGATGCCGAGGCCAGGGCCGAGACCTTATGAGTGCGTGAGGAGAGCTTGGCACAGCGATAGGCACCAACCCATGAGAGGTTCCATCATTCAACAAATTTTCAGGTTCTGGATCTTGTATATTTCACCTTATTTTCTTGAATCTAGTTCGTAATTTTGCATTTTTGTGACTGTGCACCATCTGTTTGATTAGGGTCGCTAATGAGACTCACAGTGCCGCTACTAAAAAGAACAAGGAATGGCAAGAGAAGCTTCCTATTGTGGTCTTGAAAGCTGAGGAAATCATGTACTCCAAAGCCAACTCTGAGGTATTTTGTTTTTGCCTACTGATTCTTGGATCTTTATTTATTTATTGTGTATTTTGCTTTGTACTCATTTTGCATTGTTTTTATTGCTAAGGCTGAGTATATGAACCCAGAAACATTGTGGGATCGTGTGAATGATGCCATTAACACAATTATTCGAAGAGATGAGAGCAGTGAAACCGGAGAGCTTTTGCCTCCTTGTATTGAAGGTATTGATTTTTAATTCACTTATACACTTACTGGATCCAACTCTGTAACTATGCTTATCTTGTTTCTTATTTTGCTAATGGTTAAAGGTCTTGAAAGGTAAGTAGCTAGCAACAATTACCTTGAGATTGTAATTGATGTATGGTAAATTTGAAAAATAAAAAAGGGTTTTAAGCTTAATCTGAATTTCCACTAGAAGTAGTTTGAAGCAAATGTACTCTGTGTTAAACTATTGGTCTTTTGCCAATATGTTTTTCAGCTGCCCTCAATCTGGGCTGCATTCCAGTTAGAGCTTCAAGGAGCCAGCGGCACAGTAACCCCAGGAGTTACCTCAGCCCAAGAGTGCAAGAACCTGTATCTGCACCCCTTAGAGTTATGGAAAAAACTAATAATAAACAATGCCCTCAGTCAGCACCACTTCAGTCCAGCAGTCAGTTGAATTTTGCAAGAACCACCATCGCTGTAAATTCAACGTTCCCAGTTTCAGAATGTAACCATCATTTGACTGAGGCAAGTAATGTGGCGTCTCCTTGCAGTTATCCTCAACTGTATGAGAACATTTCTGCTGGCTGTAGTCAGTTTATCACTAGGGACACTAACAAGCAACCGAACCTGGGTTCAGTTTATCCTTTGTATTATGGAAATAACTATCACAATGAACGGCCCCATTTAGTTTCCCAACTCATAGAGAGGAGTCCCAACATTATATATGTTGGTAATCCTATCAGCTCATTAGTCACAGAATCTGCTAAAATGGATGTTTTGCAGAACCTTTTCTCATGTCCTAGTGCTCAAATTGCTGCTGAGAATATCTCACAAGGAGATTTTCGGATTACTCATGAGAAGTCACCTGGCACACAATGTGATTTGTCTTTAAGGTTGGGTCTATATACTGACCCCGGTATGAGCATGGAAAGAAGTTCAGCTCAAGAAACTGAGGTCCCTGTTTCAAGCAGTTCTCAAGACAGGGACAGGCTCAGTGTTTTTTCTCCACAAAAAGACAAAGAGTTGTGTCCTCCTATTACAAATGCTAATGATCCTTTTGGGACCTGTCCAATTAAGTGGTTTTCAGTGGGTGAAGTTCATCAGAATTTGGACACAACTATGAGAAAGCGGAAGGCACCCTTCAATGAGGATGTGGACGATGGACAATTTTGCTGGCAACCTGAGTTTCCTTCTAACCAGTTCCTTGGTCGGATAGAAAAGCCAGGTTTGTAGACTATGTTTTCCTGTTGTAATGAATATGCATTAGAATTCAAGATGCCTCTATTATGCTAGTCAATCCATTTTGCAACCTCTTTTTCATATGTAGTTCTGGTCACAGAGATTTACATGCTAACAGGATTGCAAGTTGGGGTTTAGCAAAAACGTGAATTGTAAATGAAGTCAGAGTTAATAGTTGGTGACTTAAAATCCAAAATCAAGACATTAGACCACTCTATACCATCCAGTCCAACTAACTGAACTATTATGAAATCAGTCCCCTTGTAGTGGTCTCCGCATGAATGGCTTCTCTACTATGCAAAAATCAAGCAAAATCCATTCAGAAATATACTTAATAATCAAGGAATGTAAAACATCATTGAAAAGGCTTCTTGAGTTTTAATTGGAGTAATGCCCAAGTAAGCTTTTTCTGGCATTCATGCATATATATTAAATAAGGAGCTTCGAGCTCTTGGTTTGGGTGGCCTCAAATTTGAGTGGTTGTGAGTGTTTAAAAAGTCTTTTGTGAGGGGCTAGTGAGACCACTAATTAGCAAGGGAAAAAACTGTTGGATGTGATTGGCTTGAAGGATTTGTGTGTATGTGATTAATTAGTGGTTGTATTATTTTTCATTTTTCATGGATTGTTCCATGGAGTAAGCAAATTGTTGAACCACTTAAACTTTTTGTTTTGATTATTTTGTGATTGCTTTCAAGTATATTTTACCTCTACAAATCCATTCCCAACTCCTATTTATTAGTTCTGGTGTTGGCCTTAAATTTACTGTGAGTTATAGCTGTAGGTCATCACACTGAACCCTTCAATCTTCACAAATTGTTATAGGGTGAAGGACAATGTGTAGGAGCGGTTGAGGCTCATTTTCCCAGTGTTGCCTTTCACTTTGGTCTCCACTGTTTTATTTGCAATCTTACATTTGCGGGTGACAGCTTTATGATGTGAATAGATTGTTCTGTTCTATATATGTATATATATACATATGGGCTTTATGGGATAATTGTTTAATTGAAGTGGAGACTCGGAGCAAGTTTGTCTGTGTTGTGCCCTTCTGTGAACAAAATTGGGTTCTATATGGCAGCTTATCAAGTAAACTAAGGGAAAAAATAGCCTCCCTTGAGAAGCTGCGTGTTTTAAGAATCAGCTTTTGTGCACAGGGTGTGCAATGCAGAGCCAAAATGGATCCTCAGGATGTTGATAGGGATATTCTGAAGAGCAATTGGAATTCAGAAAGTACCATGTGACACAGAGAGTGTACATTGTGAGAATGTGGAGGAATTAAGAATGATTTTCCTGCTATTTCTTGATAATTATCCTTGATTGGAAATGGTGCAGGACGTTGCTGTAGGTAAGATAGCTGTCATCAGGAGCCTGTTTATAAGTGTGCTTTGCTGTGTGATTGGTGTTTTAAGTTAGAATAGCTAATTTGAGAAGCTCTAAGTAGGGTTATTGTTATCAGTAGGATGGAGGAATAGTTTGTGTTGTAAGAGCAGGCATAATTCCTTTTGGTTGTGTTCCAAGTTGGAAGTACTCTTTCAAATCTTGTCTGAGGCTTTGTCTGTTTGACGGAAAATCATCGATATGTCTTAAAAATTAACTTATTTTCTACTGTTTGATTGTAATGATAGAAAGTTTAATGGCGTTGATAAGATTTCCAAAATTTTAAAATTTACAGGTTGTATTTTCAGACTTGTATATTAATTGCGTCAATAATATATTTCGAATTAAAATATGTATGATTAATGACGTAATTTTGTTTATAATTATTGTATTTATCATTGTTTTCGACTTAATTATAATAGGATGAAAAATTTAAAAATGGAATAAGTGGATACTAAAAGCTTAATTATCATAAATTAAAGAATAAAAAAAGTTAAAAATTAATTTATAGAAGGAGAATTTTGTTTGGACCCATTTGAATTAAAGCATACCAATTAAGAACCCCTCCATTCTCTCAAACAGAAAATAGGTGGGAACCACATTCTATCCTCTCTTTTCCTTTTCGCCCTCTGTCCCACACTTTATTTAAAAAATAATTAAAAAAAAAAAAAAATCTTGCCTTGTGTAGAAGCAGCATGGCTGCTTCTACAGTGTTAGCTCCTCAGCTCCCCAAAATCTTACCCTATTAATTTTTTTTAAAAAATTATTATTTAATTTTTATAATATTTAATTTTTATTTTTTAAAATATTTATAATATTTTAACAAATTTATTAATTAATTTATTAGTTAATTTTAACTGTCAAATATTATAATAAAATTTAAAATATTTTCAGAACGAAGGAATTTATTTATAGGTTTTTTTTATAAGTATGAGAAATTTATTAATAAATTTTATTAATAAATTTTTTAAATTATAAAAATTAAATAATAAAATATTTAATAGTTAAAATTAATATAGACTAATTAATATTTTTTAAAATATTAAATATATTTTAATATATTTTTTAAAATTAAAAGATTAACTAATGGATTTTTTATAATGTAAGAATTAAAGAGTAATTTTTTTTTTTTTTTGAAATAGGGGTTGGGGGAGTCGAATCTTAGACCTTTCAAGGTTACAGGATGCACTTTTCACCAGGTTAAGCCTTGAAGTGGTAAAGAGTAATTTTTTTTATTTTTCTTAATTTCCGTTATTAATAATAAATACTTTTATTTCTAAAATTTTATAATCATCCTTGAATTTGAGGCTTTTACCATTAATCAGTCTCTTGACTTGAGAGAAACAAATAAAAGGACTAAATAGATAATGCAATTAAAAATGAGGAACATTCTGAAATTGCAAATTAAGACATACAACTAGGAGATTGGAATTGAACAAGCACAGAAAATTAATATGGATATTGTGTAGAGGCAGAGAAAGCTCAATTAATTGTAATTACTAATTGATAAGTTTTGCTTTTTATTTTATGTATATTTTAATTAAGGTAACCAACTTCAATGTCAACTTAGAAACAATTTTGTAATTGAGGAATTGTTTGAAATTTTTTTTTACTAATTCTGGATATGTGTTCACCCCCATATTATTGTAAAAACAAGGTTTGAATGCAAGAGAAATGCTAGTAATAGTTACTTTTTAAATGACGGTCTAATACTCTCCATTCTATTGAATGAAAAATATTTACTATTTTAATTATTTTTTAATTATTATACTTCTCCATTAATAGAATGAAAAATGTTAGATAATAACTTGATAAAGAACTAATTAGATTTCGTCAAGAGTTTTAATCAATATCATTTGGGTAAGATGATACAAGAGAAAAGATAAATTAGAAAACGAAAAATCTTATTAAAATTCTTCAAAAATTGAAAAGTGTGTTTCTAATAGTTAAGGTTAAGGAAACTATTTATAATAGAAACAAAACCGTAATATGTAAAATTATAAAAATATTCAAAATATCTAAAAATATAATTAAAATACAAAATTTACACCTAAACGATAGAATTTTTATATCGAATTTTGTAATAGGCCTACAGCTCTCGTCACTTTTTTTAAAGTCGTGCATTTTAAAATTTCATTTCCGAAAAATTATCGTAAGTCTCTGTAAGATATCGACAGCAAAACTTAAGTCCAGTCCAAATCTACTATAGAATTCAAAACTAATTACTCTATGTCATCACTTAAACAATGAAAGATACGATATAATTATACATAACTCTCATTAATACACAAGCCTTTTCTCCCTAAATTTTTTATTACTATCCTAATTCTCATAAAATATTCTATTTGAGTTATAAAATAGAAATTTTCAAGTTTGATCACGATTAGATTCGATAAAAATTATATTTAAAATTAAAGACACATAAAATTATTCATTAAATTATATGACTAGATTAGTTGAGCTAGCTTATATAATATAATTAATTTTTTTCTTAAAAGGTGATGATTGTTTGTAGGATGAATACATTGCCTATACTCATATGAATTTTGTATGTTAACAAAAATGATAACTGTTAAGGATAAGACAGCGACTAAAGCAAAAAAGAAGAAAACTTATTTGCTAATCAAGCAAAGAGGAAGCCTCCAGAAAAACAGATACAAATGAAGATAAGCATCTTATCTCCAATGATTCTTTTCCATATGTATATATATAAATATTTCAAATCCTTCACTTTGATTCCCACCTTCATTCCTCCTTTGCAGCGGTTGCTGACCCCCCCCCCCCCCCCCCCCCCTTGTATTTTGGGGGACAAATATGACTCCCCTATTGCAATCCTTTTCATTAGCTCCTTCAATTGCATTCATAGTCGTCTACCAAATTAATTGACAATATAGAGTTTGATTTTCTTATTTTATTTTATTATTGATAATTTAAATAAATTAAAAAAGTTTGTATTTTTATTATTAATTACAAACTAGCATCCAAATCAAAACAATTAGTAACTTGGTGATTAGATGTTGCCTCATAATAACTTGCAGTTTATTTGGCACCTAATTCTACAATGATTTAGTTATTTAACTCTTAGATATTTTGAAGATATAATAATAATAGAATTCTTGAGATCGTGATACTTGTATATAAAAGAAAAGAGAATTATACCGAACGGGAATTATACCAATCCGTTCAGTTTGACCATTTTGTGGGAGGATTGCCTATCATAAAATGCAAGTCCGATCTCTTGTATCTCCTATATCTCCGACCTCACTTATATATGGAGCGCGCAAATTGACCTCTTTAAAGTACGCAGATTTCCAACTAGATTATCATTGCACGTGAAAGTATGACTGACAGACGAGATGTAACTAATGAACAAGATATAACGAAAGCGGTTCAATATTTATTAGTCTATTACTCATTATAAATGAGTCGTCTGACATTTTTAATACAATACTCTACGGTTATATTAGAATAGGACGATCCGTCTACCAAAACGATTAAGATATTAATATTTCTAAACCAATTATATATGGGGACAGATTTTACAAGATCCATATTTTAGAAACTCTCAAACGGCTTCAAAAATTCTCAACATCCTTAGAGTCACAAAACCAGTTCGATCTTCTATTTATTTCTCAACTATCCAATCAGATCCATTAATTTTCCTATAAATCAAACCTAAACTTATCTATCACCATCTCTTGTCCCATCCCATCTCTTATTTATCACAGAGTTTGATATTTTTTTTCTTGTTACATTTTTCTACGTTTAAGAATTTAACAATTATTTTTGTAAATGTTGGATGTTGTGCAACCAACTAAAGGTCATGGTATTAAGTGACATTTCAAGTAAAAATCACGAGACAAATGATCCGGTCAATAATTAAAAGTTGACAACCATCTTTCCCATCAATAATTATTTGAGTGAACTCTTGTCATTTTGCTTCTAATGAGAAAAATCTTCTTTAGTTTTTCTAGTCTTTTGGATTTTGTCCAGACTCTAAATCATTGAGCGGTCTTCTCCTGTGGAGAATGGTTCCCTCACAATCTCCAAAGGTGGGGTTTGTTTTAGCTTGCAGTTTTGCAGACCTTGAGCTTATAATGAGGGACTTTATATCATGTACAGCATATGTTTAAATTTGAAAAAGTAATATCTAAGGTGGCAACTCTAGGGCTATCTAATCTAACAAGGCTAAAGGAGATTAACAAAGCCATGAGCTAATCACTCTCTTGTTTCAATCTGTTGAGACCATGGCCACGAAGGTGATTCCTTTTGGGTAACTGATGGTCTCTATGAGCCATGGAAACCGACCAAGAATACTCTATATTACTATTTTTTTAATTTTTTTTTTAAATAGGGTCGAGACTGTGAGAGTAGAAACTGTGATCTCTCATATTTTACTCAAATACACTTACTATCAGACTAAATCCATGAGTGTGTATATTACTATTTAAAAGGTAACTTTTCTCTTTTATTTTTCTAACATCCAAACAAACAAAAAAAGAAAAATAAGATTTTATTTTCATTTTCTTTCCATATTTTCTTCTCTTTTATTTTCTTTCCCCTAGAAAGTTTTCCAAACATAGTATTAACGTTCCAGTTTTTTTTTTTTTTTTTTTTTTTCTAAAAAAACATCTCCTAAATTTACATCAATTCTTGAGCCTTGTTTTGAATGTTACTGCTGTAACGAAATATGTATATATATAAAAACAACTTCTACCTCTAAATCTTATTCTTTTTTTTTTTTAATGGGGAAGTAAATGTATTAAGTTTGTAGAAAACAGGGGTTAAGCCTTGATACAAAGAAGGGTCCAAGCCCAACGTCTTGATTTCTACAGTTCAATCACCAAGGACACGGTCAACTCAAGATGGACATTACGACTCTCGTACAAGATTCGAAAGCCCAACGCGTTGGCAACGAAAAGCCAAAGCTTCCAGCACTGCAACCCAATTGATTGGTACATGCCCCCAACAGCTAATCTTCGATGATATATATAGATTGGGATCAAGGAGGCTTCTTCAACTGAGACCATGCATGGCAAAAGAGACAATTTGAAGGCCAAAAGAAGCTCTACCACAGAACGACATGTAGCTTTTTTGTGGTTGAAATCCACAGGTTGAGAAGATTACATGCAACAACATGTAGAATATACAAAACCCAAAAGCAAAGAAAACAAGTAAATAGCATAAGCGAATCTCAAGAAAGCATACAACTTACACATAACAACTCCATAAGTAAAGGTACACAATTAATACACATATAAAAGTAGCCAATTCAGTAGACAATGTGGGCAGGAGAAGCGAAGAAATACATGAGAATAGCAGAGAGAAGTGGCCAAAAGGCACTGATGGTGAAGGGTGGATTGGCAGAGTTTGATGGTGGTGGTGACGTTGAAACTCCATTGCCAACTTTAATGGTCACCTTCTGACCCAATGTGCAGTGAGGGCCGATGGTGCAGATGAAGTAGAGGGTTCCATTTGCTGTCAAATTGATGGTTACAGGACTGGTTTCATTGAGTATTCCATTTGTTTTTGTGCAGCTATCATATTCAGCCTTTGATGTCACTTCCAGTACATTGTGTGTAGATGTCCAGTTGAATACTGATGTCATGATGAGATCAATTTTACAAAAAGAACCAAAAACAAGATAATATTAATTAATGAAGAGCTACTCAATTATTCATAGATTAATAATAATAATTAAAAAAAAATATTGAAGGGACAATAATTTTCTAATTATTATGAGTATTTAAAATTATAAAAATTAAATAATATGTATAATTAAAATTATAAAGAATAAATATTATAAATATAATAGAAGTAAATTATTAAATTTTTTAAAGTTTAATGGTAAATTTATCAAGTAATATTATATAAAGGATCACTCAATTTGAAATTCTAATAATTATCAAATTAATAATTCATCTATCAAGTGTTAGAGAAGTCATCAAAACTATATTTTCTAGATTAATCATAAAATAATCCATATAATTAAGTAAAAAAAAATTAATTATGTTCATGTATATTAAAAAATATAACTTTGGAAAGGAGAATAATTACAATCAAATTAAAATATAACCATATAGAGAATAATTAATATTGTAAATTATATTATTATACTTTATTATAAAATATAATTATAAGTGAAAGGATGAGAATAATAGAATTTTCCATAATGTTCTTAATCCTTTAAATTATTTATAAATTAATTAATTTAATTATTTTAAGTAAATGATAATTTTATTATTTAAATTTAAAATTTTAAAATAGATGATAATTATATTTTTAAAATTAATTTTAATTAATTAAAAAATATTAAACCATATATAAAAATATAATAAGATTAAAATTTTTAAATAAGCATATATATTAGATTATAATTTTATTATTTTAAATTAATCTTAGAGTTTATTAAGAAAATCTAAAATAAAGATTAAATTAATTTAAATATCACTAAATTATTTTTAAAATAAGAATTATTAAAATAAGTTATATAAAAATTAAATTTTATTCCATTTCAAAAAAAGAATTAAATTTTATTATATACAAAATAAATCACATATATTAGACGTGCAATGTAAATTAAATAAAAGCTACTATATATAAAAGAGTGGATGAGGAACCATCTTTTTAAATGGATAAAAATGTTTTCATATATATTTAATATTTACAAAAATTAAGTAATTATATAAATTTTAATTTCATTTTAAAATTATTTTATATATATTTAATGTAATTCTAATAAAAGTTGAATGATTATTTTACATATAAATTTTATTATAATAATAGTTTTTAATTAATTAATAATTCTTCATAAAACAAAATTTTAATAATATTAAACTAATTAAAATAAAGCATAAAACTTATTAACCGTGAATCAAATAAACCTCAACGGTGAATATATTGAATTGAAATTTTTGGAAAACTATAATTATAAATATAATTTTATTAAAAATAATTATTTTTTGTTGATTCATATAATATAATATATATAATTATTAAAATATTATCAATAATAATAATAATAACTCTGATAGAAAATTGTGATTTTTAATTAGTTTATTTTATTTTATTTAATAAAATACTAAAAATTCTCCTTAAATCAATAATTTATACTAAAATAATTAAGTATATTTAATAGATTTTGACACTATAAATAATAATAATTTATTTAATTTAATTAATGTGCCTATAATAAAAATATTAAATGCAAGATGATAAACCATTGGCTTACCATAGAAAAGTAATTAAAACCAATAATTTTCTTTACTTTTTACTTATAATAGAGTCGATCATTAATATATAATATTTTTCAATTTCTCACCAAAATAAACTAGATTACTCATATTATTTATTATTTAAAATTAGAAGCAAAATAAATTTATGTAAATTATTCTATTTATATGAAAACGTATTTTTTTTATGTGATAAATATTTTAAATTAATATTATTTAAAAATAATTATTTTTTCATATTATTTAAAATAATGTATTAATTATCACTATAATGAAATTATTTTAAATTATTCTAATATATTTACGCCGAAAAAATTAGAGTATTCAAAGTATCTCAGAAAGTTAGCATAAAATTATATACCAATAGTAATGGATAAAAAATAAAAATAATTAGAAAAATAATTTTAACTTGTTATAAGATAATTTTATTAGCTTTTATTTTTTAATATAGATTAATAAAATACTATTAGTTTTATAAAGAGATTCAATAGATAATAATAATAATGAAATTTTTAAAATTTTATTTAATAAATAGATAAAAATAATCAAACAGTAGGGTCATATTTTATGATAATAATTTAAATTTTTTATTTTTTAAAAATTTTTATATATAAAATTACATACTACATGTCAAAAAAATATAACCACTAGTTAATATTTACTTTCCACTCAAATAATACAGAGGTGCGTCCGAGTAAATTTGACTCGTCTCATATACTTTTTTCTTAAATTTTGATCTCCATTTTGAAAAAAAAATTAATTAATATTTATTTTAAAATAATTATTTTTTAATACACACAACTTTACCTTATTAGCTTATTATACATGTCAACATTTTATACGTTAAAACTTGTATTCGAAAGAGTATCTAAATTTAGGATATATGCAAAACGACTTGCAGTCTACAACCAGATCAATCCTGTTTCTTTCTAAATCAACAATCAAGCTTTTTCCATGTACAAAAAAGGGTTAATTAAACACCAAGAACTAAAGAAAGCGAACAGAAGGGAATTAAGCCCCAAAAAAAAAAGGAAAAGAGATTCAGAATAGTCATTAAATTAAGTAATTAAGAAAATATGGTTACCTAGCGAGTCTCCAGGCTCAAACGACTTATCAGCAACCCAATTATCGTAGAAGGAAATGTTAGTAGGAACTGCCCAACCAGTAGCGTCTCCGACTGTATATGTGGTGGCTGCGTCTGCTGAAGCCGCCAGAAATGCGATAATAATCCAGTGCAAGTAGATTGCCATTTCTCTGTGTTCTGCAGATCGACCCTGGACTTTGCTCTGGCTATGGAGATTCAAGAGAGTAATCACTTCATTCAAAGAAAAATAATAGAGAAACACAGACAGATAAATGAGGATGAGGCTTCTCCACACACACACTCTCTCTCTCTTTACTTTTTTTTTAATTTTTAATTTTTATTGGTAGGATCACTATATATATATATATATATATATATATATCCATATTGCTGTCCTCACATTCAAGAGTTGCCACGCGTCACACATTTAAGACGCTGGCCAAAACCTCACGAGTCACGACTTCCACTGATGATCGATTCTTGCCCATATCTGCACGTAAGGACTAAAAGTTTTATTTATTTTTTATTTTTTATAATTTTATATAAACTTGAATAAAATTTTATAAGGAAATTATTATTCTTATAACTTTTGAATTTTTTTATATATTATTTAAGTAATTTAAATTTATATAGGATAAATCTTCTAAAAAATAATACAATTTTAAATTTTAAAAATATTTTATATATTCAAGATTATAACTTTGAATTTATTAATAATATTGATTGAATGCTTAGATTAATTTGTATCTTTTCACATTTAGAAGTTAAAAATATTAATTTTAGAGGATTAACTTAACAAAACTTGATAAATATTAATATGATATTTATTTTTTATTAATATTATTTATTTGTTTATTATTATTATTATTATTTATTTATATTTTTAAATAATATTTCATATTAAGCTATTCTTTCATATTAATCAATACATTTTGATAGAATTGAGCAGTATTCGATTCGATACAAATCAAAAAAATTAACTGAACTAAATTAATTTAAAATTTTAGTTTAATTTTTATTTATTTTGATTTGATTTAATTTGTAATTTTAAAAATTTTGATTCAGTTCGATTTTATCAGAAAAAAATTAAAAAAATTAAATTGATTAGAAATAATAATATATTATTTTTAATAATATAGGGAAATTAGATTATATTAAAATTAAATATTTTAATTAAATTTTAAAATATTAAAAATAAAATGTAAAAAATAAAAAATTTATTAAAAATTAAAATCGATCAAATCGAATCGAATCGAATCAGACTGATATAGTTTCTAATCAAAATCAATTTTGTTTGATTTTTATAAATTTTAAAATTTTAATATTTAATTTATTCTAATTTTAAATCCAACGATTAAATACCCCTATTTTTTTATATAAAAAATTATAATTAATAATAAAAACTTTGTTAGTATATTTTAAAATTAAATTAATCAGTAAATAATAATAATTTTACTATTTTAAAGCAATAATAATATATACAAATTTCGGCCCAAAAAATTTAAGTTCACAAATTTGTGATGATTTGTTATTTAATAAATCAGCATGAGTTGTGATGACCTCATCACAAATTTAAGTTCATGAGATATTTGTTCAAGACTTTACTACGGTCTATTCGTAGAAAGAAAATTTAACACGGCAAAGAAATATTTTTTTTATTTAATTTTCTCATTTCAAAAGTAGGCAATTTTTTAAGAATTATCTTTATTTTTATTAATTTAATAACATATTTTAAACATTTCGAAACAGCACCGCTATATTAGGTGATCATTTTTGTCTCGTGAGCTTTGCCGCATACTCCTCCGCACAGCTATTTCATGCATTCATTTCTCATATCAGCAAGGATTTTTGAATTGCATGTTTATTTTCTGCTTTATTTGGCATTGAAAGTAGGGGTGAGCATTTTATCGGTCTGATTTAAAATTAAATTGAATCGAATAAATTAAAAATTGAAATTTTAGTGTTTATATAAATTGAACCGAATCGATTTTAGTTAAAAATCAAATCAAACAAAACCGATTTGATTCGGTTCGATTCAGTTCGATTTGATTGATTTCGATTTTTAATAATTTTTTTATTTTTTATCCTTTATTTTTAATATTTTAAAATTTAATTAAATTATTTTAATTTTAATATAATTTAATTTCTCTATATTATTGAAAAAATAAATTATTATCACTAATCGGTTCTGTTTGATTTTTTAATTTTTTTATCAAAATCAAACCGAATTGAAATAATCAAAATTTCTAAAATTAAAAATCGAACCGAACCAAAATATATAAAAAATTAAACTAAAATTTTAATTTAATTCGATCAATTTTTTCAATTTGATCCGAACACTTCGGCCCGTATTGAAAGTGAGTATTGTTGGGTTAGCTCTATTGTTTCTGCGATAGCTTTGTTAGCTGCGCTTTTCTTCAACGATGTTCGTTTTATTCTTTTATTATTATTTTCTTAGTTGTATATTTTTGAATTCTATTAAAAGCTGTTGAAATTGTTCGTATCGATGATTTGTTGTATTATATGACGACTTTAATAATAGAAGGCCTTTTAGAAGGCTTTTTAATGGTGATCCGTCGTTGGTCATTTTCGGAGTTAGAGGTCGGTTGTTTAATTGATTTTAATATATTTAATTTGATTTGTGATTTTGGTAATTTAAAATTTTTTTTTCTAAGTATAGATATTTATTGTATTAATAAAATTTTATTAAATAAATAAAGATATCATTCTAAATAAAGAGATTATTATACTGAATAAATTTTTTAGTCAAAATATGGACAATTAGTATAATATTACGATGAATTCATCTACCAGAAATATTAATTTTAAAATCTAATAAAAATTTATAATTATTTAAAATCAAACTCTTGCATAAGATAATTTGATAAATATATTCTTCAAGTATCCATTTAAGAACCCCTATATAAGATAATTTAATAAATATACTCCTCTTTATTTCTCATCTCTCGAGTACTCCTCTTTATTTCTCAAGTCTCGAGTACTCCTCTTTATTTCTCAATTCTCGAGTATATTCTTCCAAATAAAAGTATGTCAAATGATTTCTATAAGATAAAACATAAAAGTATGTCAAATGGTTTTTATAAGATAAAACTCGAATAAAATTTCAAAACTGATGTCGTCATTGTGATTTCAAAAACTCATAATAACCAGTAAACCTCTATTGAACATTACGTTTCGAAACAACCGAATCAATAAAATTTAAAGAAAAGCCAACATCAGAAATAGACACATGACTCTTCCACATTAACGAAAGGCATCTCTCAATATTTATCTATTGATTAAGAAATAACTATTAAAATATAAAAAATTATAAAAAAATTTCATACGAGAATTAAAAATTTTTATTTTCATAAAAATAAAATATTCGACTTGTAACTAGTAATCAAATCTTTCAATATATTAACTGTCCTAAAATTACCGAATTCGTGATAGTTTCAATATATGACTATCATTACTTTCAATTATCTCGATTTTAACGAGGTGAGCCCCTTCACCCATTGATAATTTAGATTTTTATAATTTTAATTTTTTTCTAGGTATATATTTATATTTTATCCTCTCTTACTCATTAATCTTTGTTAATACAAACTTTTTGTATAATAAAAATAAATGTAGATCTCTATTTAATATTCAGTTAATTGTAATTGCATTTTAGTCTAAATTGATGTTGAAATTTATTTTATTGATCACTTTTTAAAATTTTTTTAAATGATTGGTCTGTGTTTTTTTCTTTAATAAGAGTGTATTGATATACTTTAAAATTCATATTAGGGAAAAAAATGGAAAAGAAAAACATCAATTTAAATAATCAATGTATTATTTGGAAATTGTGTGGTCAGAATACGAACAGGTCATTTTATTTTATTTTTTTATTTCGATAACGTCATTTCATTGTTTATCATTCATTTCCTTGCGAAATATTTAAATGGAAAATTATTGGATGACTCACAACCTCATGTATTTGAAAGAAAAAAACGAATCCTCATGTACAGACGATAATTATTTTTTTCATAAAATAAATAATGAAAAACGAAACAGTGTGTGTACAATAATTTTTCATATACATTTGGAGAAGGTGCACACCAAGACCCGGGTCAAATCTTCTCGGCTCAATTTGTCAACCTTTTGTCACCTTTTTCTCCACAAAGTAATTTTTTAAAAATAAATTGCACTTTTAATTTTTATTTTTTAATATAATTAATATATTAATATTTATATTTTCAAAATAAAATATTTAAATTTTTAATAATAAATCAATTTAAATTAAAAATATTTTTATTTATTTTTATCATTAAAAATTTAAAAATATTTTTAATATTATTTATAATAAATAAACTATAATTAAATTATTAAATTTTAATATAACTAATAAATCCATCTCTATATTTTTAAAATTATACACTTAAATCATTCTATAATTAGTTTATTCTCATTTATTATAATTTAAATTTTTTATTTTTTTATTTTTTAATTAAAAATATTTAAATTTTATTAATTTTTGCCTATAATATTTGATTTAACTGATTTTTAATAAATATTTTATTTAACTAATTTTTAATATTTTTTTAATTTTTATTCATTAAAATACTTCAATAATTATAATTTTTAAATATTTATAATTTCAGCTATTTTTAGATAATATCAAATAATTTTTAAGTGTGTTATAAACTTTTATAAAAATATTTTAAAAAGAAATTCTATTTTTAAAAATTTAACCATTTATTATCTTATTTATAATAAATACAAAAATTATAATTTTAGGTGAATTAAATAGAGAGAGTTTAAAATTTTAATTTTAAAAATATAATAACTAATAGATCATTATACTAAAATTTAAAAATTAAAATATATTTTACATAATATAAAACTTTTACCATATTGAAAAGAATCAAATATTTATGAATATATTTTAAATATTTATTTTTCTTTTAATTAATTGATTAATTAAATTATGAATAAAAATTCCTTAATTTAAATAAATTAATTAAAATTTTAATTATTCGGTTTAGAGAGACAGAAATTAATTAATTATTTATTTATTTTAAAATTTAAAAATTAAAAAGTAATTTACCTCTTTTCATTTTTAATAATATTTTGTACAATTATGTCTTTTGTTATTCTTGTCATGTACAGTTAATGCTTTGTATCTTTTCCCCAGCAAGTTTCAATAATATATACGAAACACGTTATTATTGTTATGACTGTTATTATTTAATAATAAGATAAAAAAAATTATTATTATTATTTAATAATGGGACGAATGAAAAGTATCCCAAAGTTTATTCATAATTTATTAATTATATGAAAGTTAATTTTTTTTTATCAGTGCAAAATGAGATTATATTCTCAATGACTAGCGGGCTACAAGCCTTTGTACTTGGTCAAAAAGTAAGATTATAAGAACACAAAAATCAATAAAAAAAACTTAATTTAAATAAATAAAAAAAAACTCAAACCCAATAGAGAAATTAGTTCAATTAAAAAAAAAAATATTGGAGCCAAATAGAATATTTTAAAAAACAATCCATCTTTTAATGGTAATGCTCATCACACCAATCAAAATTATGATCGGCTGATTAGCAATAGCAAGTAAAACCTTTAATCCACAAAACTCACAATGCTCCTACTATCCAAATGAGTCATACAAAAACAAAAACACTAACGAGAAATTGCTTCATGAAGCAATTATCTTTTGAATAAAATAATCATGCAAATCAAAAGAATCACTCAAGATAATTGTATTCCTCGTGAACATTTTATCAAAAATATAAATTCATAGCCTTTTCAATTTTATATAATTATAGAATCACCTCATTAAATTAAATATATATTTTCAATATCGATTATCATTGATAGACTTTTATTTGATGTCTACCGACCAACCAAAATAAAAATAGAGCTAATTCCCTCAAAAAAAAAATAAAAACTAAATTAAAATCTTTAAAACAATAAACAAATCCATATACAAGACTTAGCATCCTCCGTTTAATGCAGGAGCACCATCAATCACAAAAAAAAATAAAAACCAAATTAAAATCTTCAAAACAATAAACAAATCTATAAGGCTTAGCATCCCCCGTTTAATGCAGGAGAACCATCAATCACAAAAAAAAAAATAAAAACCAAATTAAAATCTTCAAAACAATAAACAAATCCATATACAAGGCTTAGCATCCTCCGTTTAATGCAGGAACACCATCAACGAAATACCTAATATCGCCGCACAATTTTAATTCTCTCTTCAACTTTCGATCGCTCAAAATTATTAACTAAAATTGATGAATAAATATTGATAATTAAAATTTTTTACCATATTGTCAAAAAAAAAGAAAAAAAAATTATTATCATCTGCAAAACTTTATTGTTATTATAATTAAATCCAAGTTGTTATTATGGACAAATAATGTTATCTACCTAACAAGTAAAATATATAATTCTATTAATAAAATTTAATTTAGTGATAATTGAGTTGTCCCTAGAGCTATTAAAAAATTCAATTGGATATATAAATATACCATTTCATTATCAAGTGCAAGTCTAAATAACGTGTTGTATTCAATTCACAAATCACCAAATGCGGGGAAGTCGTAAATCAGGGCCAGATAATCTAACCGATCTTCTTCCACTTTCAAGATATGGAAAGGAGGTGAAATTTAAAATTTAAATATTTCATTTATTTATTTTAAAATATTCATATTTATAGTAAAAAAAATATTATTCAATTATCATCTCCTTCAAATTAAAAGAAAAAAACAATACAGAGACGTTATTAATTTCAGAATATTTAAAAAAAAATTTATTATAAATTTATTTTAAAATTTGGTAAGATTTAAATGGGTTCGGAGTAATTTGACTTAATCACTGTCCGTTTGAACTCGTATTTAAATAGTTATATGATGAGAATGAAATTAAATAATTTTTTGATGAGAATAAAAATATAATACGTATATACAAACAGTACATATAAATATAATAAATATATATGAATGTAGAACGGTGGTAACGTGCATCTAACCAAAATTCACCTACTTTTAAACCTATTCTTAAATTTCAAACACCCTATGGTCTAATTATAAGCCTTCATTTGTTAGTAGAAAACATTGATGTCCCTTTGCTCTAATTATAAACCTTCATTTGTTAGTAGAAAACATTTTGAATTTCACAATATTTTTCATAAAAATATTCTTTGAAGAATATATTCTGAAATAAAATAATTTATTTTTATTACTTAATTTTAATTTTAAAAATAAAAATACTAATAAATTTTTATATTTTGATATTAAGTAGTTTAAATAAAATGAATTGTTGAACTTAAAATAAATAAAGAAATTTTATTATAAACTAATTTTTTTAATACTTAAAAACATAAAATTATTTATATAAAAAAAATAAAATCTGATCCATTCAATTTTAAATTAAAGGATGAAATTACGTAAAGAAGAGAGCATCTTTTTTTTTATTTTTTAATAACATAAATATCGTTTGACTTAAATAACGTTGATATTGTCTACAGAGATTTGTTCTTTTGACTAAGAGATTTAAGTTATTGAAAAGGCAAAACCCTACCAAATAAGAGAATACCTATCTAGATTTTCCATGAAGAAATTAGAAAGTTGAGAGCTTTGAGATGTCGCTTTTCAAAAAATCTAGAATATAATTTTTGTATTAATAATAATTTTATTTTGATTATTTAATTATAATAATTTCAATATAAGTTTTAATATAAGTATTGTATTAAATAAAACTTTTTATATTTACTATTTTTTTATAATATTTAAAAAATTATTTTCATTTACTATTTTAATATAAATTAATCACAAAATAAAAATTAATAAAACCGCGAAATATTCTTTTATACTTTCTTTTTATAGTTAATTTTTTTGAATTTAAATTAATTAAATTTCCAAGTCTAAAATTACAACTAATTGATAATTTTCAATATTGACAGTTTTGACCATAAATACATTGGACTTTTCAATCCATTATGGATTTTATTTTACAAGATAATATTTCTTTGTATGTGAATGAAATAATTAGCTTTCAACCAAAAAGAAATTATCAATTAAAGAAAAAAAAAATTCTTTTATATCATTAAGATTATTAACAATTCTTTCAAAACAAAAAAGTCAAAATAATTACAATGAACTAATAAATTTTATTTTCATAAAACCACCAAATCAATCTATTACTTGATAAAGTACTTTCGATTATATAATTTATTTATAAAATTGAATATTTAAATTTATTTAAAGAAGAAAAAATACCGAATCGCTTCCCATTGTCAGGAAAAAGTCTGCAAGTTGGTAGGTAGCTCGTGGAGCAACCATAAGCAAATCCACGTTCCAACCAATTATCGACCCGAGAAATTATAATATCGCCACCAATAATTATTAATTTTATTTTTTATATATCATTTTTAAATTTGCAATAATAATACTAATGAATTTTTGTTTAAATAAAAACTGAATATGCAAACACCAAATTATAAGCTGAAAAGTGAAAAACAGCTTTATTGAATGCTCAAATTGTAAGAACTCAATCTGTATGACTATGACAATATTACATAAAAATGAATCACACTCTCACGTTAATTTAATTAATTGAATTCTCTCATCACAATCTAATACAAGAAAGCTACAACAATCGATAGGAAAGTGGCGGAGAGACCCGCGACGCTGAGAGATCTAGCAGAGCTGTCTGGTGGAGGAGGAGCAGTAGTTGGAGAGGGGGAAGATGGGTTGGTTGGAGTGGTGGATGATGGTGGAGTGCCGGTGCCGCTGCTGCTGACATTGACGGCTAGCTTTTGTCCAGCATTGCAGTGGCCAGGGATGGTACAAACGTAGAAATGCTCACCGGCGGTGAGAGTGATGGTTGTTGGTGGGGTGAAACTACGAGAGATTGGGTTAGCAGTATTGCATGATTCATAATTTTCCTTTGTCACCTCAGCCACATCATGTGCTCCATTGTTATAGTTGAAAACTGCAAAGACAATGAACAATATTAAAGAAAAACTTAGAAACATCTCTATCCAACAAAAAAAAAATTGTGTTTAATGAAGAAAAAAAAATAACACACTTGGTCCATAGTTTCTTACCCAAGATATCACCAGCCATGAAGTCCTTGCCAGAAGCCCAATTTTGGTAAAAAGCAGCAGCATTAGAAAGAAGATTCCATCCCTGACTGTCTCCAACTGTGTAATTAACTCCAGTCGCCGATGGTGCCGGTGAAGGTGGTGATGTAGAAACAGGGGAAGGTGATGGGGCAGAGACGGGAGTTGGAGAAGAAGAAGAAGGTTGAGGAGCTGGAGCAGAAGAAGCAGCACTAACATTGATCATCAACTTTTGACCAGCAGAGCAGTGGCCGGTAAAATTACAGATGAAATAATGCACTCCAGTCTCATTAATGGTGATTCTAGCAGGGCTTGTAGTTTCCACCAAAATAGGATTTGCAGTGGTGCAAGCATCATAATCCGCTTTGGTTACCTTAGAAACATCATGTTGGTTGGCCGCAAAGTTAAACACTGCAATGACAGAATAAAATTATTCAGCAATTTGTCACCCCGATTTATAACGAGGTACAACGAAGAGTAAGTCGAATTCTTACCAAGAATGTCATTAACAGAAAAGACTTGGCCAGCAGCCCAGGTAGAGTAAAATGCAGCACCGCCATTAGGAATGGTCCAGCCTGAGTTATTACCAACGACATGTGTTGTCTGAGCCACGGAGCTCTGAATCAAAGCAGCAATCAGAATTGCTGCTAGAGATGCTATGCTTGATTTTCTTGCCATTGGGTATGTGTTGTGTTTTCAGATCACCTCTGTTCTGTTTTTTACTCTGTTTCTTGTTGTCCTGTTAGGGTAAACTCTGTTTTCTCGTGAATGAGAGATTGGTGTGAGCAAATGCTTGTGGCCTTGTCCAATTTATAGACGGTGGGTTGAAGCCTTAGGACAATTCCTGGAACATGTGAATAATTATGGGCCGTTGGATGGATGACAGGTGTCAGATTCTGAGTAATATGATGAAGCTTGGGCTAATTCCCGAAGGGCGGCCGAGATAGAGGACTTCCAGAAAATTTTGAGGACATTGCCGCGTAAAGAATCGCCAAATCTTATGGGTTTGGGCGTTGACTAGTCAAAAGCATTTCGTTTTATTTAAAAAGTTGAATTAGATTAAATCCAGCAATTAAATTATTTTAAGCATTGCTGCTGTTACCTGTTAGGCCACAATCTTGGAAGAACGGGTGTAATGGAAGCTTCATAGCTCTAAAGGTAGAAGAAAGAAGAAGAGAAGACAAAAGAAGTGAAACTTTGTGAATGTGAACATTTATTTTATTATTTATTGTTTTTTAAAAAATGAAGACTTTGTGAATGTGAAATCTAAATATACTAATAATGGGTTTCATCATGAATTATATGAAATTTTGTATGGCAATTTGGAATTTGCAGGACTTTTGGGAGCTTCGAACTAAATCAGAATGTAAAAAACAGTTATCATAGAATTTATGCAGAATCAAATTTTATTGTTTTTAGTTTGATTTTATTTCTTCAATAAGATAAAAAAAATTATTTTTTAGAAGAATATGAAGTTGAAGAAATTAAATCACCAAACCATGTGCATAGATGCTAATATGATTATAGTCAAGTAGAGGTGGTATTAATTTTATTTTTCTAATAATAATATACTATTTCTGTTCAGTAAGATTAATAAAATAAATTTACTATGCCAAGACAACAATAAGAAAAGCAAGGAAATAGTTGACTAAAGAATAGATAGGGAAGTAGTCAATTTTAGAAAATTAGCCATAGGGATAAATTTATGTAAATCTGACATTTGTGTATAAATAGGTTTTGCTAATAAATTCAATTTTTCTATGTTTAAAATATATAATTTTTTAGGTTTTATAAATTATAACTTATATATTTTAAAGGTTTTATAAATTATAACCATTTTTTACAATTAGATTGTCGTATCATATTTTATTCTACTCATAATAAATGAGAAATAATATAAATTTTCCATTTCATAGGGCAAATATTATAATGGTTATAAAGGAAAAGTTTGTAATTAATGGTGATCAACCTTCTATGAATAACAGTTATATTATAAAATTTCCTGTAATTTAAGATGTACTTTGAAAATCAATTGCAAATTTTTTGTTTTTTAAAATATTGTTCATTTTAGACTTTTAAAGCTAAAATCCTAATCATTCAAATCGTAAATAATTCTCTATGTTGAATGATACAATGTAGTAATAATGATAGTTAGGCTTGGCTATTGGTTTGGTTCGGTGTTAGTCAAAATTAGCAATTAAGATTTAAGGTAGGAGTGAATTAGAATAGGACTATATAAATCTAATTCTTATCTGATTTGATTCATAGGTGAGTTTAAAAACGATTTGCTTGATGTGATGCCCTACAAATTGTCATATTCTTTTATTAAAAAAAAATGAAGCTAGTTTAAAAAAAAAGAAAAAAACTTATAAGACTAAAAACCAATCGTTTTGATTTAAAGTTTCAAGAAGAGTCTTAATTTGTCTCCTTATAAAACCAATTCCTTGAACTATTGATTTGGTCTTGTTATCATACTCAATTTTTCTTTTTCAAATATAGAATTCACTATGATTATAGTAAAGACTTACAACCACTGCTGAGAATATATCAGCAATATAGGGTTTCTAGAGCCTAAAATAAAAATTTAATCCAAACACCACAAATCCTAAAAGCCTAAAAACTTGAAAGCCATATTCCAACCCTGATAGCAAAAAGACAGGTGTTGCACCCCTCTGCTCTGGGACATCCAACCATAGCTATTGATAAGGTTTCCTTTAGAGATATTTTACTCTCCTTCAAATCAAGTATAAGCTTTATCACAACTCAAAAAGAGTATTGGAAGAAAATAAAATCAAGAAAAAGGACATATTTAAAAGAATCCAGAACCAAGATAAACAAGAAAAAAGCAACCAAAATACAAATATTGTTAGATTGGCGAAGACCAAGACCAAACGCCTAAAAAAAGAAAGACTATTCTTTTTTAATCGAGTCCAAACTTTTGCCTCCAAAACATGGATGAAGCCTCTAGATCATTGATGAAGCTTGGCACCCACGTCAGAAGATGTTCATCAGAAAACCAACCTCCTCTCCAATATACAAGCAAGCCTCAAAGTCAAGTAAAAATATTGAATCTCACCATGAAACTCTCTTGTACAGATAAAAGAAAGAAAAAAAAAACCAACAAAAAATAATAAAAGAAAGAAAAATATGCATACCCTTCCCTTATAAATGAAAAGGCAATCTCCACTCTGAGTAAACAAAAATAAAACTCTACTACTTAGAGAGGACAAAGAAAGCCACGACGCAAAAAGATAGTTGTTAATAAAGAAACCAATAAATGAGAAATTTTTTTTTTCTCTCCCTAGACAGAAGAGAGAACCAAATTTTGCAAGATTTTCATGTACACATTAAAATGTATTTATTAATGTCAACTTTAATTTTGTTATTTAATTTTTTACCGTTTGCAAAAAAATATGTCTTTCATGTCTTTGGTCAAATTTTAATGATATTATTAAATTTGTGAAAAAATAATTGCTCCATTAATATAGGTGAGAAGCTTCCTAATATTTTCTTTCTCCTGGATTCTTACATGAAATAGAAAGTATTATATGAGAAGATTTACATATACATGAGCTGGTCAGCATCTTGTTTTCTATTTTGCCTCTTTGACTACTCTTAAAAAATATTTTATATCCATATGCTGCCAACCCATGCCCATCCTTTTTGGTCATATTTTATACTATTTTTATGAGCAATGTTGATTAATCTAGAATATAAGTATAATTAAATTCAAGAAATTAGATCTTCAATTCACATTTATAAATATCATAGACCAATTTAGAAGTCAAATTTTGTAAAGCTGTATACACCTTTATGTACTTTAATTTCCTAAATAGATGTGATATGTTGACTTATTTCATAATGCATTCAAAAGAGAGTCGCTTCCTCTTAACATCTTCTGCATGTCATGAGATAGATGGTTGGTTGTGGCATTTTGATGGATCAAGAGGAGAGCCTACTAGGGAAAAGAAAATTATTATATGAATCTAAAATAGCATTTATTAAGGTGGGGTGGTATATTCTATCTATAATAATAAAATATATTAAAAATTTTACTAAAATAAATTTAAACATACCTTAAAATATTATGTATGTTGTGATTAGCTTAATAATAGTGTTGAATGTCAAAACTGAAGTTGCAGCTGCTGGATATCTCTGATAACATCTCTAAATGATGTGAGATCCAGTCCCAGACCGCTAGAAACAGTATGATAAACCTCTTAGTAATCACTCTCAACTACAACCTGGTGTCTCCCCTTGTCATACAATTAATTAAGTGCTTATTTTAAAGCAAAAACCTCTATAATTCTGAGAGTAAAAACTCCAGTTAGAAGCATGTTTTTGGCTGCCACAAAATTACCTCGTTTATCCCTAACTATGAATGCCAAACCAGTTGAAGAGTCATTAACATTGGTTGCTGCATCGACATTAACTTTAATCCATCCACTATCTGGTGTTTGCCATGACTTGCTTCGCCTTTGTCCCTGCTCTCTTGTTTTATCCACTTGGGCATTTTTTCAATCACCTTGCATGCGCTTTGCACATACTAAAGTTTCCAATGGCTTCTTATACTTGTTTTCCCAAATGATGAAATTATGTGATCTCCAAATGGACCAACACACCCACAACACCATGCTAGCATCAATCTCATTAAAGAATAAAACCATAGATGCCAACCATTCAACAAAAGAGCTAATATATGGCACCCAAGAAAAGAAGCATTCCAAAAAGCATACCCACAACGAACTAGCAAATGAAAAGTTGACTTTGTCTCCAAATTATAGTGCGGATAGATGCTAAGCACATAGACTCATTGCTGGATCAACACCTCTCTAGTGGGTAGAATATTATTACTCACTTTCCATACAAAGTTCTTTACTTGGAGAGATAGCGGTAAAGTCCATAACTTCTTCTACATATGGCTCAAGTCTACATTTACTATCACCTTACTACTTGGAAGCAAACTTCTATAGGCTAATTTTATTGTATAGTTCCCCTTCTTGTCAAACAACCAGATCTGAGAATCTTTAGTCGCGTTGCTTAATGGAATCGAAAGAATCTGTTGCACATCTCTTTCATCAAACACTGATCGGATCAAATCGCTATTCCATCACTAACCATAAACACATTCTTCTCCACACTATATTGAGTTGTGACAAAAGGGCATACCTAGTCATGTATCCAGGGGTCCAACCAAATCGAAACATTAGCCCCATTGCCAATTTTCCAACATAAACCCTTTCGAATTAGCTACTGGCTTTCGAAGATGCTTCGCCACACATAACTCGGATTTGAATCAATCTTAACCTGTAAGAAATCTGTATTTGCAAAATAGTGAGCCTTCAACACTTGCACTAATAACAACTTAGGGCTGCTAATAATTCTCCTCCCTAGTCAACCCAACATTGAGACATTAAACTCTCTAACTTGCTTAAACTGCAATCCCCTATGAGATTTATGTTTACACAACCTTGACCAAGACATTCAGTATAAATTAGCTGTGCCACATGAATTTCAACCCCACCAGAAATTAGTGAACATCTTCTCCAAGTCCTCACACGTCCTTTTTGGCAACAAAAAGAGAGACATCACATAGTTTGGAATAGCTTAAATCACTGTTTTGAGTAAAATTTCCTTCCCTGCTTTGGAGAGAAATCTATTCTTCCATGTATTCAGCCTTTTCCAGTCTTTATCCTTCACAAAACTGAAGATATCCTTCTTGTTACGCCCTATAGCTATCGATAACCCTAAGTAATTACCAAGATTGTCATGTTTAGCTACACCAAAAGACGCACAAATAGCTTCTTTAACATTTGGAGGAGTATTTGGACTAAAGTAAAGAATAGACTTGGCGAAATTAATTTCTTGACCAGATGCCCTCTTATAAACATTTAAGACTGTTTTGATTATGCCTGTTGTCCTTTCAGTAGCTTGAAAAAATAATACCAACTGTCACGGTTTCAGATTTCAGCAATCACCTGGAACCGTGCGGCACTTAACTTGAACACCTTCAAGCCAAGTCAGCCTTAAGAATCACCCGATACCCTGTGAACATGAGTACCCTGATTAGTCAAGGATAAGCGAATAGCGAAGCCAACAGGCAGCATTCCATTAGAAACCTCACAGTAGGCACAAAAGATAAGAACTGAACATGAGAATTCATGAACAGGTTACTTATTTTATTACAGGGGCAAAATAGTAATTATACATTATCATCGATGCAATCGTTACAATAATTCTCACCTCTCCTGTATCGTCTACAAAGAACAGGTGTGTAACAGCCTGGAATCCGATACCCCTCTGTAACGGCCCGAACCGCTACCGGCGCTAGGATCCAGATCGGCTTAAGGCCGCCGGGACCCGTAGCAAGCCTATCCTGAACTCTGTGTACCTGATAAATCCCATACATGATCAAAGATAAACATAAAAACTGATAAACTTCCTTTCATTTACCAAGCTTGACCTGCATGCACTATGTCTGAAAACATAGAACCCATTCTCCTAGGGTCAGCATATCACAAGTCAGCCTTGGTTCCACACAGTTCTCATCAAGAAACAGAAAACAGGATCATGCATAAAACACATTTACCCCTCTAGAAGACTCTGACATCTTCAGAATTCCAAATTCCAACGGAAACTCCGCCGGAAGTTAGGGATTCCGATGCCGGAATCTAGCCGGGTATTACAAGGTGAGATATTCTTGGAGCACCTCGTCTAACTTGACAACCATGAATCTCCCCAGAAGCCACACGAGCTTTAATCAATCGGGATAAAAGCTCTACCCACAGAATGAATAAATAAGGACTAAGTAGATCCCCTTACCGGAGTCTTCAAGTTGGCTTTATTGGAACTAACAATTTCCTTTGCTGTAGAACTTTATAACTAATAGTGGAAGCATACTGCAATATTAATCTAACCCAAAGAGCACAAAAACCCATCTTGATCAATACTTCCTGAAGAAAAGTCCATTCAAGTCTCTCGTAAGCTTTGCTTATGTCCATTTTCAAAGCTACCATCTTTGTCTTCCCTTGGTTCTTCCCTCTAATTGAATGAAGGACCTTATAAGCTATCACCGAATTATCTTGAATGTGCCGGCCAGCAATAGAAGCACTCTGCTCCAGTAAAATAACACTCGACAGTAAGGGTGTCAACCTGTTTGCTAACATCTTTGCATGATCTTGTACAAAACATGACATAAGGCTATAAGACGGAGATCCATCATAGTTTATGGACTAGACTTCTTCAGAATTAGCATTAATAGCATCTAATCACTTTGGTAGAGAAAACTTCCCCTCACTAAATTGGAGATGTAGAACTCTAATACCTTCACTCCAATCACATTCCAAAATTGTTGAAAAAAACCCGGATTCAGACCGTCAACTCTCAGCGACTTATCGACTCCTATACTAAACACTGCCTATTAACATCTTATGGAGAGAAAGACTCCAACACAACATTATCCTCTTCCGATACCACTCTAGGGACATAATTCATAACTGCTTGTAAATCACAAGATTGAAAAGAATAGAGATTATCAAAGTAACCTATAATCACAGAAGATAGACCAGTTTCCCAAGAACACCAGTCTCCATTTTCATTTTTTAGCTGGTATATACTGTTTTTTCGTTCCTTCCGTCACCCTACCATAAAAGAACTTTGTGTTAAGATCCCCTTCTCAAAGCCAATAAACCTTAGCCCTTTGCTTCCAATAGATTTCTTATTGGTTCAAAAGCAACCCCAACTTCTACTTAGCTTCTAAAAAATGACGCCTTTTAGTAACTCTACATCGCCCTTTGAAACGACTCATAATCCTTTTGCAATCATCAGTCTCTGACCTAAACTTAATCTTAAATTGTTTTCCCCAAAAATCAAGGGACTTCCCATAAGAATTGAGTTCAGTAAGTAAACCCTCAGAATTAGTAGCAGTCCAACATTCCTCCTGACTCGCGGTTGTCGAAACCGGTAAAAAATAACCTTTCTGGTTATCAACAATTTACAACTGCAGATAGTGGTGAAAGGATCAAATCCACAGAGAATTAAGTACTCACCTATTTCTCTTTTTATGACCAAGAAAATAAACTGAAACGATAATAAACTAAAAATGAGATAAAAACTGAAAGCGGGATAAAACGAGATAAACTGAAATTGGGATTAAAAATTGTCAACAAAATAACATGGGGGGTTTGAGATTGATTGTAGTAAACTAATCACGAGAATAATAATGGAAAATAAATAATTAAATAAAAAGTAATCAATAATGAGAAAGCTCTAGTTGAAGTATTGGATCCACTTTAGTTGTTGGGATTGATCACAGACATTATGTTCTTTTGGGTTGACCCAATAGATTAGTTATGGAGTTGGAATAAGATTCTCACTACCATTATCTCTCCTTATTATCAAATTAATTAGAGAACGTCCTCTAATCAATTACTAATCAATAAGTTGCCAAGGAACGTCCTTGGGCCTCAGGCAACAAACAACTGTCAATTGCATTAAGAAATAGAGAGATCCAATCCTAGCTACCCAAACGTATGGAGATAACGCTAGATCATGCAACTTCCTTGGTTTTTATGCCAAGTGTTCTTATGTAAGAATAATCTAAGCAATTACGAACTTAAATCATTCAAACTAACAAATAATTATTTTTGCAATCAAGAATCAACGTAGATCTAAATTACAAAGTAATATGAAAATTAAGTATGAAATTGCATGAATATTGAACTTCCAAAAGTTAAACAATATTTGATCAAGTCTCACAACCCATTAAACAACTAAAACTTCAACCAATATTCAACTAGATTAAAAGAAATCAGCCACTCATGGCTGATTTAAAAATAGAAAAATAAAAGGAAAAAGAAAGGAACCGATGGAGTTGAAATCTTGAATTCTGCCTTGCGGAAATTGCCGAATTGAGAGTGATTGATCTTTTGCCTGGTTGGCCGCTTAAGAGTCCTTAAATAGGATGAGAGGAGTGCGTGCCCTAGCTCCCAATTTCGGTCCACGTGTGCGTAAACGGTGAAGTCCATGTGCGGGAATGGGTGTTGAAGCGCTTAGTGGGTCCATGTGCGGGTGAGTGTTGAGGCGTGAGTGTCCCATGTGCGTGAACTTGGTCCATGTGCGAGAATGGGCTGTCCAAGTGCGTTGGCGGGTCCATGTGCGTGAGCTTGGTCCATGTGCGAGAATGGGCTGTCCAAGTGCACGTGAATGTGCGGGTCCATATGCTTAGCCCATGATGAAGTGGATCAAGTGTCCTTAGCAGCCCATATACCTTTATGAGTTTGACCAAGTGCCAAGTTGCTTGAAGATTTAAATTTCAAAATATTTTCCTCATTTAGCTTGTCTTGAATCCAACTTGGCAGACTTGCTCTCTTTTGCTCCAAATAGGACAGTTTTAGGGGGATTTTCTCCAAATTGTCCTTTTACACCATTTTCTGCAAAATAATATTAAAAGTACTAAATTAAGCAGAAATCATGTAAATATTCATCAATAATATTAATATAAATTGGACTAAATTATGCTCTATCAAATACCCCCACACCTTGCCTTTTGCTTGTCCTCAAGCAAATAAACATAGTCAAATAAGTTTTCTTACTCTAGATCCTTATTTCCACTTAAGCTCTTACTCAAGACACCTATTTTGAATCATTGCAGTGAAGAATACATGCATGAAGATTACTTGCCTTCTTTCCTTGTTTCCTTTTACTTACCATGGCTAGGATTTGTTTTACTCAAGAGAGAGATCATACATGCACATATTATTTGTTCAGATAAGACTTTTTCTAGCTTTCAGAGTGACTTGCCCTTACCTTGAAGTACTTTATTCAGCTTTTTGCACTTTTAATTTTGCTTGAACAAGTCACCAACCTTTTGACGTGAAGGTACATATTTGTGATACCCACCCCCAGTTACTCAGTTGGTCACCTGTCCAAGTGGCTACTAGCTCTGTTCATAGTCTTTTGACCATTGGAACAGTTTTCAATTTGTGCTTTTGAAGTCTAAGCCTTTGTGAATTTCTTTCTCTCAATGATTTGGGCAAATCAACACCAATTGCTAAATCAAGTCATGTTAAGTTCATTCACACAATTTCAATTCATTCTCTCTAATGAGTGTCATCAATACATTTTTCACCATGGAAAACTCAAAGATTCAATTCAAAAGGGCAATTCTCAAACATAAATATAACTCACTGCAATTGATTCAACATAAGTTTAAAGATTCATCACATCAATGGGGACATGGAAAGAAAAACTCATCCAATATAGTCTATAAGATTGAGAAAAACATCTCAAAACTGAAACAAAACAAAAAGAACTGTGGCTAAAAGTGTGTGTTATTGAAAGCAAAAATGAAAAAATTTCACCTAATGCAAGCAAACTAAAAATCAAAGCAAAAATAAACTTAAAAGTAAAATTCAGAGATATGCACCCCCACACCTAAATCATGCATTTTCCTCAATGTATAGGAAATATTAAAATGCAAAAGAAACTGAGTACTCCTCTAGGTGTGGTGTGCATGGTGTGATCCATTTGATCAAGGCTCAAGTAATTGGAGAAGAGAAAAGAGTCCCAACTGCATTGAGCAAAAAGTGTAGCACTCCTTTTGATTTGGTCATAGCCCATCCTATTTTTTCCATGTAATCATGAAGTAACATGGTTAGCCTCTCCTCTTTCAGATGAGGTGTGCCTCTAGCCCTTATGTTTGCATTTTTGAGATGATTGGGCAGCACTTTGAACTCCAGTTCATGTTTCTCCATGTGTAGCTGCAATTTGGTACTGAATTTAGGTAAAACAAATTCTACCTTATCCGGAGGCTTGGGAAGGCATTGATCCGCATGGTCATTTGGTTTGAGCAATTGGGCTTCCATTTGTTCCTTGTGAGCATGGCCTGTTTGCATTGGATGAATGGCATAATGGGTTTCTGGTTGCTCCTTCTGCGCAAGACTGGTCTGCAATGGAAGGATGGAAGGAGTTTCATGCGATGGAAGCTGAAGAGGTGCAACTGAAAGTGTTGCAGGACTGTTCTGCGCAAGGCTTTTGGCAGAACTGGATTCAGGGGCCTCCTTTTGCGCAAGACTTGACTGAAGGGGAGGACTGGAAGGCCTGGCTTGCGTTGGAAGTTGAAAGGATGCGATGGAGGCTGTCTCAGTCTGCGCAAAGCTCATCTGCGAATTCCTCTAAAGAAGTGTAATACCCGGCTAGACTCCGGTATCAGATTTCCTACCGTCCGGTGGAATCTCGGATGTCGGAAACCTCTAGAAGGGTAAAATCATGTTTTCATAAAATGTTTTAATGTATTTTAAGGTTTTAAGTAAGAAAGAAATTGAGTTTTAAATGAAAAATACCATGGAGGCATTTCCAGGTTCGGCTGCCGAACATGGGATAGTTTAGGGGGGCACGTTAGGCTTCCAAATGTGGCTTTCTTTCGGCTTCCGAATGTGGCTTTCTTTCGGCCGCCGAACCTCATGTTCGGCCTCCGAACATGCATGCGTTTTGGAGTCGCCTTCGGCTTCCGAAGGTGGCTTGGCTAGCCACTTATAAAAGGACCTATGGCCGAAAACGGGCGAGCTTTCTCCCCTATTTTTGGCCAACGGTGAGTCCATGCTCCCCCATGGTTGGTTTTGGTGATTTTCCTCAAATCTTTCAAGTTTTAACAAGTGGTTGCTTGGTTTTTGAAGATTTGTGAGCTTAGAGCAAGTTTTTGGAGTTTAGAGGCCCAAGGAGCTAGATCTCTCCCACCTCCGAGTTGGATTGCCTCTCCTCTCGATCTTCAAGAGGTAAGAGTAGATCCTCACCTCTTTTCATGTTTTGACTAAGTTTCTTGAAGGTTCATGGGGTAGAAATGCATGTTTAAGTTAGTTGTTTATTGTTAGGGTAAATGTTGAGTTTATGAGCAATGTATGATGTTTGAGTTGCTATTTGTGATTGTGTTGGGGTTTAGGATAGTTTGAGACCCCTAAATGCTTGTTTTCTTGGGTTTGCATGTTGTAGAATAGCTAAATGCATGATTGAATGGTTTGGGAGGCTAAATGTGCATGAGGAGTCTGAGTTCTTCCCTTTGGGAGAACTCAGGTTCGGCAGCCGAAGGGACTTTCGGCCGCCGAACCTGCCTGTGGAGGCAAACTTTTGGCTGCCGAACCCTGCCCCCGAAATGGACTTTCGGCTCTGGAGGGGAGATTCGGCCGCCGAAGGTGCCGCCGAACATGTATGAGTTTCGGCTCTGGAACCACTTTCGGCCGCCGAAGGTGCCGCCGAAAGTGGCTGAGTTTCGGCTCTGGAGGGATTTTCAGCCGCCGAACCTGCCGCCGAAAGTGCCCTGTTCAGCCTTCCTTTGCATATTTTCTATGATTGTTTTAAGGTGTTTTAGGGGGTTTTTGGGGAGTTGTTTAAAGTCATGTTCATGTATGTTTGGTCCCTCATTTGAGTCCACCTGTGTAGGTTCAGACCCGAGGAACCGAGGACCCCAGCAGTGAGTTAGCTGCTTCAGTGTCTTTTCAGAGCTAGCCTGAGATGAGTAGAATAACTCTTTATGTTTCAAAGTAAATAAATCAATTTTTGAGCATGTTCATGCATCACGAATGCCATGAGATATATTAGGTTGTTTGCATTAGAATTCATGAATATGTTGCATTGCATAATATGATGATGATGTGGATGGGTATTGAATGATCCTTTAGTCCTCGTATGATATGGTATGGTATGGAAGTCCAGGTCGAGGCCCATTCTACGCCCCTAGCACTATGTTAAGAGAAAGACCAGGTCGAGGCCCATTCTACGCCCCTGGCACTAATGGATATGTAGAGGACTATTGGTGACAAGACCATCCTTGATGTGATTTGTTTGTGATGTGATGCATTCTATGAAATCATATGTTTTAAATACAATGTTTTATTGTTCTGCTCACTGGGCTCTAGTAGCTCACCCCATTCCTTTAATCCCCCAGGTTTGCAGGTACGGGATAGATCAGGAAGTCATCAAGAGTAAAGTCATGTTTTATGTAATAGCTAGCTGTGGACATGAGAAAGACATCGTAATGTAACGTATAGTAATGAAATGTAATGTAAAGGATTGTATTGAGGATGGAGTTGTGCTTGGCCCTAGTGTATGTTAATCCCTTTTTGATACATGATCTTTTTAATGAAAGGTTTTAATGATGTTTATGTAAACCAAGCTTAATGTATGATATGTCACCCCATTGGAGCATTGATGAGGGCTCCAATGTGGGGTTTTATATTTATGAGTTTGTGCATGCACAGGTTAAGCTTGGTGAATGAAAAGAAAAAGTTTAAATTTTTATGTATATGTTTGATCATGTATGGGATTTAACAGGTATACAGGAAGTATGTTAGGCTTGCTACGGGTCTCGGCGGCCTTATGCCGATCTGGATCCTAGCGCCGGTAGCGGTCCGGATTTTGGGTTGTTACAGATTGGTATCAGAGCCCTAGGTTCATATGGTTGGACCTATAGTGTGTCGGGCTCATAGAGGTTATAGAAGGGCAAGCACAATAGGAAAATCATGTCCACTAGGATAGGATGTAGAGTCCTATCCTGAATAAGGATGTGAAATACCATGATTTTATGCATGTGCATTGATGATATGCTGTGTATGTGATGTATGTGATGCGGGTTCATGTGTTTCCACATGAACCATTTGATGCTAATGTTTTATGTGATGTGTGCTGTTTTTCAGTAAGCAAGATGAGAGGAACTCGTCGATATACACGATTGACTGGAGTACCACCTCAGGATGAGGGCACGGATGCCCGTCCTCCTACATTGCCTAGGGCAATGTCCTACAGGTCTAGCAGCGAGAGAACGTCAAGGGACCCTAGAAGGTCTTTTGATGTGAGCAGAAGAGGAACAGTTCAAGGTGGAATGTCAGAAGATGTGGGGGATGATATGGATGTGGATCAGAGGAGGGATGGCAGTCTTGGTGTGAGCATGTCTGAAGAAGGCATGGGAGAGTCTCAAGGAGGCACTCAGGCCTCGGGGTTTGTTCAGCCAGCCCAATACCCACCCTTTTCACAGAATCCCGGGTATTCGATGGGAGGTACATCGGATTACCCCAATTTTAACCCTTATCACTCTCACATGCCATACCCACCTTTCTACACGCCATACCACCCCCATCTTTCTTTCCAGGTACAACAAACCCTAATCTGGGGAATGTTGCACCTCCTCCACCACCAGCAGAACCTATGGTCCCAGAAGTCCAAGTACCTAAACCTAGCTCATCTGGAGGGAGCAAGGTCAAGATGACCGACTACTTGAAGTTGGATGCTCCTAAGTATGAAATAGGTGATGACCCGTTTGAGTACCTCAGGACAGTCAAGATGATTACAGATGAGTTAGGAGCTAATGATAGTAGAGCCATTCAGATGGCTGGGTTCACACTGAAGTGTAAGAAGGCCCGTGAGTGGTTTAAAAATTATGTGAACCCGAGGTTGGATAGTCTTTCATGGGAGGAGTTTGCTAATGAGTTTGCTGGATGGGCTTTCCCGGATAGTTCAAGGGAGTTGAAGATGATCGAGTTCGAGCAGTTAAGGCAGACGGAGGAGATGGGTGTAGAAGAGTTCACAGACAGGTTCTTGGAGCTGTTGCCGTTTGCAGGGCAAACTCTTGATACAGATCAGAAGAAGGCTAGGAGGTATATCATGAAGCTTCATTTCAGATATTCCTCCTTGATCCAATCAGCAGATAGGGAGAGCTTCCATGCCATAGTGGATATAGCCCGAAAAATGGAGGCTAGTGCCATCATTCAGGGGGCAATTAAGCAGTTAGTGGCACAACCTTATGGTTCCAAGACCCCAGGTGGGAGAAGGTTAGACCCTTCTTCTCTGAGTGCAGCAGCTTCAGGCAGTAAAAAGTGGGGTAAAGCCAAGTCCAAGAAGAACAAGTTCTGGAGTAAGATCAAGTCAGGTCTGGGATTAGGAAGTGGCTCGAGCTCAGGTGCAGATAATGCAGGATGTATGAAGTGTGGGAAGCCACACAAGGGAGTATGTCGGTTTGGGACGACAGCCTGCTTCAGATGTGGGCAGGAGGGACACATGGCACGGGAGTGTCCTAGAGCAGCTTATATGGTACAGTCCTAGCAGACAACTTCTAGTAGTGTGGCTCAGCCAGTAGCTCCAGCCGCGACTCAGGCTAGTGGTAGAGGCAGAGGGAGAGGGGCATCCTCTTCTTCAGCGGGTTTCAGGGGTGAAGGTCCATCAGCTCCAGCACGAATCTTCACCATGACACAGCAGGAGGCAAATGCATTAAACACCGAGGTGTCAGGTAATCTCATCATTAGGTGTTCAGATGTTTACGCCTTAATGGACCCTGGTGCATCTCATTCTTTTATTGCTCCGAGAGCTGTTGAGAGGTTGGGTTTGATGGTCTCTGGGTTGGAGTGTCCCCTATGGGTCAGTGGACCTAAGTGTGACCCGTCAGTGGCAGAGTCAGTCTGCCAGTGTAGTCCAGTTTTTGTTGAGGGGAGATGCCTTTCAGCCGACCTTGTGGTTCTAGATTTGACAGATTTGGAAGTCATTCTAGGGATGGATTGGCTATCTACCCATGGTGCTACCTTGGACTGCAGAGACAAGGTAGTCAGGTTCAGAGGTTAGGATGGGTCAGAGGTCATCTTCAGAGGAGACAGGAGGGGTACACCTAGAGGTTTGATATCAGCCCTACAGGCTCGTAGGTTGCTCAGGAGGGGTTGTCAGGGTTTCCTAGCTCATGTGAGAGAGCTGGATAGTCATGTCAGAGAGCCCGCCTCAGTGCCCGTGGTCAGAGAGTTTTTAGATGTCTTCCCAGACGAGCTGCCATGTTTACCACCTGCTAGGGAGATAGAGTTTGAAATTGAATTGATACCGGGAACCAGACCGATCTCTATTCCTCCCTACAGGTGTAACGACCCGAAAATCGGACCGCTACCGGCGCTAGGATCCAGGTCGGCTTAAGGCCGTCGGGACCCGTAGCAAGCCTGACATGCAACCTGTAAACCTGTTTAATCCCATACATGATCAACACCATACATAAAAATTAAAACTTTTCTTGCATACACTTTCTCATACACCAAACTCAACCTGTACATGCACTAAACATAAACATAACCATAACCTTGACCCCTCTGTGGGATCTCATCAATGCCCCAATGGGTGGCATAACATGCGTTGAGTTGGTTCACATATACATCATAACACATCTGAGATCATGTAATAAAAGGGATAACAACATCCATAGGGTCAAGCACAACTTCTAATCCTCAATATCATTATACATAACATGACTATTCAAACTTTACATCATCTTACAATTTATCATGTCCACTTTCTATCTATTACAAACACATGACTTTACTCTTCTTGACTTCTCTGCCTAGCCCGTACCTGCAATCCTGGGGGATTAGGGAAAAGGGGTGAGCTACTAGAGCCCAGTGAGCAGAATAATAAAACATTTAAAATACATGCTATAATGGAATGCATCACATCACAGGTAAATCACATCACGGATGGTATTGTCACCAAGAGTCCTCTACATTCCAAAGTGCCGGGACGTAGAATGGGTCAACCGGTCTTTCTCTTAACATAACATAACATAACATTCCAATGTGCCAGGGACGTAGAATGGGTACAACCTGGACTTTCTCTTACATCGTGCCAGGGACGTAGAATGGGTACAACCTGGACTTCCTTACCATACCGTATCATATCACATCGCATCATATCGAGGACTAAGGATCATCCAATAACCATCCACATCATCATCAAATTATGCAATGCAACATATTCGTGAATTCTAATGCAAACAACCTAGATCATCACATGGCATTCATGATGCATGAACATGCTCAAAACTTTATAATTGATTTGCCTTAAAACGTAAAGGTTTATTCTACTCACCTCAACTAGCTCTGACAATGACTGAAGCAGCTGACTCACTGCTGGGGTCCTCGGTTCCTCGGGTCCGAACCTACACAGGTGGACTCAAATGAGGGACCAAACAACTAGATCATAACTCTAAAAACATCCCCTAAAAACCCCCTAAAACACCTCAAAACAATCATGCAAAACATGCAAAGGAAGGCTGAACAGGGCACTTTCGGCGGCAGGTTCGGCGGCCGAAAGTCCCTCCAGAGCCGAAAGTCAGGCAGGTTCGGCGGCACCTTCGGCGGCCGAAACTCCCAGACAGAGGCGAAACTCATGCATGTTCGGCGGCACTTTCGGCGGCCGAAACTCCCAGACAGAGACGAAAGTCCTCTTTTCGGGGGCAGGCTTCGGCAGCCGAAAGGCTTGCCTCCCCAGCCATGTTTGGCGGCCGAAAGTCCTTCGGCTGCCGAACCTGGTTTCTGCCAAAGGGCAGAAACTTGGCTCCTCTATGCACATTTGCCTCCAAAACTTCCAATCATGCATAAACCTATTCTACAACACACATACTCAAGCATACAAGCTTCTAGGGGCTTCAAACCATCTAAAACCCCATCTACAACACATCAAACAACACAAATCCAACATACATTGCCCATAAACCAACAAAAACCCAAAAACTCATAAAACCCTACACATGCATTTCTACTTCAAGAATCAACCTAAAACTTGTTAAAAACATATAGTGAGCTCAAGATCGGCCCTTACCTCTTAAAGATCGTGAAGAATACGACCCTAGCTCGAAGATGGAAGAGATTTGAGTTCTTGAACCTCAAAGCTCTAAAACTTGCTTTGAACTCGAAAATCTTCAAAACAAGATGAAAACTCATAAGAAAACATGAAATCTCGAAGGGAGAAGCTCAAAACAGAGGAGGGGCGGTGGAGAACTCACCTTGGCCGAAAACGGGAAGAAAAGCTTGTCCGTTTCGGCCATGGGGTCCTTTTATAGGGCTGTCCTTACCACCTTTCGGAGGCCTAACGTGCCCCCACAGCGCATGCAAGTTCGGCGGCCGAACATGAGGTTCGGCGGCCGAACCTGGCAAAGTCTCCAAAGCCCTCTCCACTCAAAACTTGGATTTATTTTCATTAAAAACCAGAAAATACATCAAAACATTTTATGAAAACATGGTTTTACCCTTCTAGAGGTTTCCGACATCCGAGATTCCACCGGACGGTAGGAATTCCTATACCGGAGTCTAGCTGGGTATTACATTCCCCCCCCCCCCCCCGCTTAAGAACATTCGTCCCGAATGTTCCTCAACTAGCACATAGCATGGCATACACATATCATACATACAAAGCACATAAAACTCACAAGGAACAAACCTCAGAAAAGATAAGGGTATTGCTGGAGCATGGACTCTCGTGTCTCCCAAATGCATTCTTCCATATTGTGGTGGTTCCACAGGACTTTCACCATCGGGATTTCCTTGTTTCTCAGCTTTCTGATCTGGGTGTCTAGGATCCGTACTGGCTGCTCAACATAGGTGAGATCTTCTTGGATCTCCACATCAGGCTCACTAAGAACCTTGCCCGGATCTGATACGAACTTCCTCAACATTGAAACATGGAAAACCGGATGGATTCTTGCCATTGAAGCAGGTAAATCTAGCTTGTACGACACATTCCCAATCTTTTGCAAGACTTCAAAGGGTCCGATGTATCGTGGGGCTAGTTTACCTTTCTTCCCAAAGCGAACCACTCCTTTCATTGGAGACACTTTGAGCAATACCAGATCTCCCTCCTGAAACTCTACTTGCCGTCTGTGGATGTCTGCATAACTCTTCTGTCTGCTTGCAGCAGTCTTGATTCTTTCTCTGATTATGGGTACCACCCTGCTGGTAATCTCTACTAACTCAGGCCTTGCCAAGGCCTTCTCTCCAACTTCCTCCCAGCAAACAGGTGACCTGCACTTCCTTCCATATAAAGCTTCATAAGGAGCCATCCCGATGCTAGCATGATGGCTGTTATTGTAGGCAAACTCCACCAAAGGTAGATGCTGCCTCCAAGAACCGCCAAAATCCAGCACGCACATTCTGAGCATATCCTCGATAGTCTGGATGGTCCTTTCTGATTGTCCGTCCGTCTGTGGATGGAAAGTAGTGCTAAAATCCAACCTGGTACCCATGGCATTCTGCAGACTCTGCCAAAACCTGGAGGTGAACTGGGGCCCTCTATCAGACACTATTAAAACAGGAACCCCATGCAGCCTGACAATCTCATCAACATACACCTGCGCCAACTTGTCCACAGAATAGCCACTCCTGACAGGGATGAAGTGAGCAGATTTGGTGAGTCTGTCCACAATCACCCATATGGAGTCCAATCTGTTGGACGTCGCCAGTAACCCCACTACGAAGTCCATAGCTATATTCTCCCATTTCCACTCTGGAATAGGTAGCGGGTTAAGCATTCCAGCCGGCTTCTGATGTTCCAGCTTCACCCTCTGACACACTTCACAGGCTGACACAAACTGTGCCACTTCTTTCTTCATCGCTGGCCACCCATAAACTTTCTTTAGATCTTGATACATCTTGGTGGCTCCGGGGTGAACGCTGTATCTTGCATTATGAGCCTCCCTCATAATGTCTCCTTTTAGCCCTATGTCATCTGGTACACACAATCGACTCCCATAGCGGAGGATCCCATTACTGTCAAATCTGAATTCACTGTCCTTGCCCGACTGAACAGTCCTGGCAATCTTCACTAACTCTGGGTCCTCATGCTGTTTCTGAGCCACTTGCTCCAGAAACACAGGTGTCACTCTCATCTGGGCCACTAAAGCACCTGTACCAGACAACTCCAACTGTAGACCTTCATCAATAAGCTTGTAAAACTCCTTCACCACTAGTCTCCTCTCAGCCGTGATGTGGGATAGACTGCCTAGTGACTTCCGGCTTAGGGCGTCTGCCATGACGTTCGCCTTACCCGGATGATACTGAATCTTGCAATCATAATCACTCAGCAGCTCTACCCATCTCCTCTGTCTCAAGTTCAAATCTCTTTAACTCAGGATGTACTGCAGGCTCTTATGATCTGTAAAGATCTCACATTTTACCCCATAGAGGTAGTGCCTCCACATCTTGAGTGCAAAGATTACTGCTGCCATCTCTAGGTCATGTGTGGGGTAATTCAACTCATGCTTCTTCAGCTGCCTAGAAGCATAAGCAATCACCCTCTCATTCTGCATTAGTACACAACCCAGTCCCACACGGGACGCATCACAAAAGACTGTAAAGTCCTCATCACTAGATGGCAGAGCTAACACTGGTGCTGAAGTCAACCTCTTCTTAAGCTCTTCAAAACTCTCTTCGCACTGGTCGGTCCACACAAACTTTTGATTCTTCCTGGTTAACCTGGTCAGAGGAGCTGCAACTTTTGAGAAGTCCTGAATGAACCTCCTGTAGTAACCTGCCAAACCCAAGAAACTCCTGATTTCTGTCACTGAAGTGGGTCTAGGCCAGTTAGCCACAGCTTCTACCTTCTTGGGGTCCACCTCTATTCCATTTTCTGACACTACATGCCCCAAGAATGAAATGCTCCTCAGCCAGAACTCACACTTAGAGAACTTGGCATACAAGCCATGTTCCCTCAAGGTCTGCAGAACCAACCTCAGATGATGGGCATGCTCCTCTGCATTCCTAGAATACACTAAGATATCATTGATGAAGACAATAACAAAGTGATCCAGGTATTGGCTAAACACTCTGTTCATGAGATCCATGAATGCTGCAGGGGCATTGGTTAACCCGAACGGCATTACAAGGAACTCAAAATGCCCATATCTGGTCCTGAAAGCTGTCTTTGGCACATCTTCTTCCCTGATCCTCAGCTGATGATACCCAGATCTCATATCTATTTTGGAGAAACAACCCGCTCCTGCTAGCTGGTCGAATAGATCGTCGATCCTTGGCAATGGGTATTTATTCTTGGTAGTGACTTTGTTCAATTGCCTGTAGTCGATACAAAGTCTAAGGGATCCATCCTTCTTTCTGACAAATAAGACTGGTGCACCCCAAGGTGAGGTGCTCGGTCGGATGAAGCCCTTTTCTACCAGCTCTTGCAACTGTTCCTTCAATTCTTTCAACTCAGCTGGAGCCATCCTGTAGGGAGGGATAGAGATCGGTCGGGTTCCAGGCATCGGTTGTATCTCGAACTCTATCTCCCTAGCAGGTGGTAAACCTGGCAGCTCATCTGGGAAGACATCTAGAAACTCTCTAACCACTGGCATCGAGGCGGGCTCTCTAACCTGACTGATGAGCTCTCTCACATGAGCCAAATACCCCTGACATCTCTTCCTAAGCAACCTATGAGCCTGAAGAGCTGATATCAGACCTCTAGGTGTACCCCTCCTGTCTCCCCTGAAGACAACCTCTGACCCATCCTGACCTCTGAACCTGACTACCTTGTCCCTGCAGTCCAAGGTAGCACCATGGGTAGATAACCAGTCCATCCCTAGAATGACGTCAAAATCTGTCAAGTCTAGAACCACAAGGTCGGCGGAAAGGCATCTTCCCTCAACAAAGACTGGACTGCACTGGCAGACTGGCTCTGCCACTAATGGATCACACTTGGGTCCACTGACCCAGAGAGGACACTCTAACTCAGAGATCATCAACCCCAACCTCTGGACGGCTCTCGGAGCAATAAAAGAATGAGATGCACCAGGGTCCATCAAGGCATACACATCTGAACAACCAATGACTAAATTACCTGCCACCACGGTGTTAGATGCATCTGCCTCCTGCTGAGTCATGGTGAAGATCCGTGCTGGAGCTGATGGACCTTCACCTCTGAAACCCGCTGACGAAGAGGCTTCCCCTCTTCCTCTGCCTCTGCCACTGGCCTGAGTCATGGCTGGAGCTGCTGGCTGAGCCACACTACCAGAAGCTGTCTGCTAAGACTGTGCTCCAAAAGCTGCCCTAGGACACTCCCGAGCCATGTGTCCCTCTTGCCCGCATCTGAAGCAGGCTGCTGTCCCAGCCCGGCAAACTCCCCTGTGTGGCCTACTACATTTTGCACAAACTGCATTATCCGCACCAGAGCTTGAGCCACTCCCTAGTCCCAGACTGGACTTGACTTTGTTCCAGAACTTGTTCTTCTTGGGCTTCCTAGTGGTGTTACTCTACTTTTTGCTACCTGAAGCTGCTGCACTCAGAGAAGAAGAGCCTGGGGTCTTGGAACCAGAAGACTGTGCCACTGATTGTCTGACTGTTCCCTGAACGATGGCACTGGCCTCCATTTTCCGAGCCATATCCACTATGGCATGGAAGCTCTCCCTATCTGCTGACTGGATCAAGGAGGAATATCTGGAGTGGAGTTTCATGATATACCTCCTTGACTTCTTCTGATTTGTGTCAAGGTTTTGCCCTGCAAATGGCAACAGCTCCAAGAATCTGTCTGTGAACTCTTCTACACCTATCTCATCAGTCTGCCTCAACTGCTCAAACTCTATCATCTTCAGCTCCCTTGAACTACCTGGGAAAGCCCATCCTGCAAACTCGTTTGCAAACTCCTCCCAAGACATGCTGTCCACTCTCGGGTTCACATAATTCTTGAACCACTCTCGTGCCTTCTTGCACTTAAGCGTGAACCCAGCCATCTGAATGGCTCTACTGTCATCAGCCCCAATCTCATCTGTGATCACCTTAACCCTTTCAAGATACACAAACGGGTCATCTCCTTTTTCATACTGAGGAGCACCCAACTTCATGTAGTCGGTTATCTTGACCTTGCTCCCACTCTCTGAGCTAGGTCTAGAAGGCTGAGTAACTGGGGCTGCTGGTTCTGTAGGTGGTGGAGGTGGGGGTGCAGCATTCCCCGAGGTGGGGTTTGCCGGGTGAGGATAAAATGGTGAGGGTGGATAAGCTGGGTACTGGGGGTGAGGTGGATAGAAAGGCGGATAAGGCATATAGGTAGGGTAGGGGCTAAAGCTGGAGTAATCCGATGTGCCTCCCATCGGATACCCTGAACCCTGTGGGAAGGGTGGATAATGGGGTGGAAAACCATACCCAGAGGCCTGAGCGCCTCCCTGAGACTCCCTTGTCCCTTCTTCCGACATGCTGACATCCAGATTCCCATCCCTCCTCTGGTCCTCTTCCATAACCTCCCTCACATCTGAAGAACTTCCTCCTCTATCTGTCCCCCTTCTGCTAGCATCAAAAGACCTTCTAGGGTCCCTTGACACTCTTTCTCTGCTTGATCTACATGACATTGCCCTAGGCAATGCAGGAGGACGGGCGCTCGTGCCCTCATCCTCAAGTGGCACTCCAGTCAATCGTGCAGATCGACGAGTTCCTCTCATCCTGTTTTCTGAAAGGCAGCACATAACAAGCAAACATTAGTATCATATGGTTCATGTGGGCACACATGAACCCTCATCACATACATCACATATCATTAATGCACATGCATATAATCATGGCATTTCACATCATCATGCAAGACAGGACTCCACATCCTATCCTAGTGGACATGATCTTCCTATTGTGCTTGACCTACTATAACATCTATGAGCCCGACACTCTAGGTCCGACCATATGAACCTAGGGCTCTGATACCATTCTGTAACGACCCGAAAATCGGACCGCTACCGGCGCTAGGATTCAGGTCGGCTTAAGGCCGCCGGGACCCGTAGCAATCCTGACATGCAACCTGTAAACCTGTTTAATCCCATACATGATCAACAACATACATAAAAATTAAAACTTTCCTTGCATACACTTTTTCATACACCAAACTCAACCTGTACATGCACTAAACATAAACATAACCATAACCTTGACCCCTCTGTGGGATCTCATCAATGCCCCCAATGGGTGGCATAACATGCGTTGAGTTGGTTCACATATACATCATAACACATCTGAGATCATGTAATAAAAGGGATAACAACATCCATAGGGTCAAGCACAACTTCTAATCCTCAATATCATTATACATAACATGACTATTCAAACCTTACATCATCTTACAATTTATCTTGTCCACTTTCTATCTATTACAAACACATGACTTTACTCTTCTTGACTTCTCTGTCTAGCCCGTACCTGCAATCCTGGGGGATTAGGGAAAAGGGGTGAGCTACTAGAGCCCAGTGAGCAGAATAATAAAACATTTAAAATACATGCTATAATGGAATGCATCACATCACAGGTAAATCACATCTCGGATGGTATTGTCACCAAGAGTCCTCTACATTCCAAAGTGCCGGGACGTAGAATGGGTCAACCGGTCTTTCTCTTAACATAACATAACATAACATTCCAATGTGCCAGGGACGTAGAATGGGTACAACCTTGACTTTCTCTTACATCGTGCCAGGAACGTAGAATGGGTACAACTTGGACTTCCTTACCACACCGTATCATATCACATCGCATCATATCGAGGACTAAGGATCATCCAATAACCATCCACATCATCATCAAATTATGCAATGCAACATATTCGTGAATTCTAATGCAAACAACCTAGATCATCACATGGCATTCATGATGCATGAACATGCTCAAAACTTTATAATTGATTTGCTTTAAAACGTAAAGGTTTATTCTACTCACCTCAACTAGCTCTGACAATGACTGAAGCAGCTGACTCACTGCTGGGGTCCTCGGTTCCTCGGGTCTGAACCTACACAGGTGGACTCAAATGAGGGACCAAACAACTAGATCATAACTCTAAAAACATCCCCCAAAATCTCCCTAAAATACCTCAAAACAATCATGCAAAACATGCAAAGGAAGGCTGAACAGGGAACTTTCGGCGGCAGGTTCGGCGGCCGAAAGTCCCTCCAGAGCCAAAAGTCAGGCAGGTTCGGCGGCACCTTCGGCGGCCGAAACTCCCAGACAGAGGCGAAACTCATGCATGTTCGGCAGCCAAAACTCCCAGACAAAGATGAAAGTCCTCTTTTCGGGGGCAGGCTTCGGCAGCCAAAAGGCTTGCCTCCCCAGCCATGTTCGGCGGCCGAAAGTCCTTCGGCTGCCGAACCTGGTTTCTGCCAATAGGCAGAAACTTGGCTCCTCTATGCACATTTGCCTCCAAAACTTCCAATTATGCATAAACCTATTCTACAACACACATACTCAAGCATACAAGCTCCTAGGGGCTTCAAACCATCTAAAACCCCATCTACAACACATCAAACAACACAAATCCAACATACATTGCCCATAAACCAACAAAAACCCAAAAACTCATAAAACCCTACACATGCATTTCTACTTCAAGAATAAACTTAAAACTTATTAAAAACATATAGTGAGCTCAAGATCGGCCCTTACCTCTTGAAGATCGAGAGGAAAACGACCCTAGCTCGAAGATGGAAGAGATTTGAGTTCTTGAACCTCAAAGCTCCAAAACTTGCTTTAAACTCAAAAATCTTCAAAACAAGATGAAAACTCATAAGAAAACATGAAATCTCGAAGGGAGAAGCTCAAAACAGAGGAGGGGCGGTGGAGAACTCACCTTGGCCGAAAACGGGAAGAAAAGCTTATCCGTTTCGGCCATGGGGTCCTTTTATAGGGCTGTCCTTACCACCTTTCGGCGGCCTAATGTGCCCCCACAGCGCATGCAAGTTCGGCGGCCGAACATGAGGTTCGGCGACCGAACCTTGGCTGATTCAAACAAGGCTTTCGGAGGCCTAAAGCGCTCCCAAAACCTCCTCACGTTCGGCGGCCGAACATGACTTTCGGCGGCTGAACCTGGCAAAGTCTCCAAAGCCCTCTCCACTCAAAACTTGGATTTATTTTCATTAAAAACCAAAAAATACATCAAAACATTTTATGAAAACATGGTTTTACCCTTCTAGAGGTTTTCGACATCCGAGATTCCACCGACGGTAGGAATTCCGATACCGGAGTCTAGCCGGGTATTACAACAGGATGGCACCAGCAGAATTGAAGGAGCTTAAGGAGCAGTTGCAAGAGCTGGTAGATAAGGGCTTCATCCGACCGAGTACCTCGCCTTGGGGTGCTCCAGTTCTGTTTGTGAAAAAGAAGGATGGATCCCTTAGACTTTGTATCGACTACAGGCAGTTGAACAAAGTCACTACCAAGAATAAGTACCCGTTGCCTAGGATCGACGATCTATTCGACCAGCTAGCAGGAGCAGGTTGTTTCTCCAAGATAGATCTGAGATCCTGGTACCATCAACTTAGAATAAGAGAAGAGGATGTGCCGAAGACGGCGTTCAGAACCAGATATGGGCACTATGAGTTCCTTGTAATGCCGTTCGGGTTAACCAATGCCCCTGCAGCATTCATGGATCTCATGAACAGAGTTTTCAGTCAGTATCTGGATCACTTTGTTATTTTCTTCATAGATGATATCTTAGTGTATTCCAGGAATGCAGAGGAGCATGCCCATCATCTGAGGTTAGTCTTGTAGACCTTGAGGGAACACAGCTTGTATGCCAAGTTCTCCAAGTGTGAGTTCTGGTTGAGGAGCATTTCTTTCTTGGGTCATGTTGTATCAGAAAATAGAATTGAAGTGGACCCCAAGAAGGTAGAAGCTGTGGCTAACTGGCCTAGACCCACTACAGTGACAGAGATCAAGAGCTTTTTGGGTTTGGCAGGTTACTACAGGAGGTTCGTCCAGGACTTCTCTAAGATTGCAGCTGCTATGGCTAGACTGACTAAGAAGAACCAGAGGTTTGTATGGACTGACCAGTGTGAAGAGAGCTTCGAAGAGCTAAAGAAAAGGTTGATGTCGGCACCGGTGTTAGCTCTGCCTACCAGTAATGAAGACTTCAGAGTGTATTGTGATGCATCCCGTGTGGGACTGGGTTGTGTGCTGATGTAGAATGAAAGGGTGATTGCTTATGCTTCTAGGCAGCTGAAGAGGCATGAGTTGAATTATCCTACACATGACCTGGAGATGGCAGTAGTAATCTTTGCACTCAAGATGTGGAGGCATTACCTTTATGGGGTTAAATGTGAGATCTTCACAGATCATAAAAGCCTGCAGTACATCCTGAGTCAGAGAGAGTTGAACTTGAGACAAAGAAGATGGGTAGAACTGCTTAGTGACTATGATTGCAAGATTCAGTACCATCCGGGTAAGGCGATTGTTGTGGCAGACGCCTTAAGCTGGAAATCACTTGGCAGTCTATCCCATATCACGGCAGAGAGGAGACCGGTGGTGAAAGAGTTTCATAAGCTCATCAATGAAGGTTTACAGTTGGAGTTGTCTGGTACAGGTGCTTTGATAGCCCAAATGAGAGTGACACCTGTGTTTCTGGAGCAGGTGGCTCAGAAATAGCATGAGGACCCAGAGTTAGTGAAGATTGCTAGGACTGTTTAGTCAGGCAAGAACGAAGAGTTCAGATTCGACAGCAAGGGAATCCTCCGCTATGGGAATAGATTGTGTGTACCAGATGACGTGGGTCTAAAGGGGGACATTATGAGGGAAGCTCATAATGCCAGATACAGTGTTCACCCTGGAGCCACCAAGATGTATCAGGATCTAAAGAGAGTTTACTGGTGGCCAGCTATGAAGAGAGAAGTGGCACAGTTCGTGTCAGCCTGTGAAGTATGTCAGAGGGTGAAGCTGGAACATCAGAAGTCGGCTGGAATGCTTAACCCACTGCCGATTCCAGAGTGGAAATGGGAGAATATTGCTATGGATTTCGTGGTGGAGTTACCGATAACGTCCAACAGATTGGACTCCATATGGGTGATTGTGGACAGACTGACCAAATCTGCTCACTTCATCCCTGTCAGGAGTGGCTACTCTGTGGATAAATTGGCACAGGTGTTTGTTGATGAAGTTGTCAGGTTGCATGGGGCTCCTGTTTCAATAGTGTCTGATAGAGGACCCTAGTTCACCTCCAGGTTTTGGCGGAGTCTGCAGAACGCTATTGGTACCAAGTTGGATTTTAGCACTGCTTTCCATCCTCAGACCAATGGACAGTCAGAGAGTACCATCCAGACTATAGAAGATATGCTCAGAATGTGTGTGCTAGATTTTGGCAGTTCTTGGAGGCAGCATCTACCTTTGGTGGAGTTTGCCTACAATAACAGCTATCATGCTAGCATAGGGATGGCTCCATATGAAGCTTTATATGGGAGGAAGTGCAAGTCACCTGTCTGTTGGGAGAAAGTTGGAGAAAGGGCCTTGGCAGGGCCTGAGATAGTAGAGATCACCAGCAGAGTAGTGCCCATAATCAGAGAAAGGATCAAGACTGCTGTGAGCAGGCAAAAGAGTTATGCAGATGTCCGCAGAAGGCAAGTAGAGTTTTAGGAGGGGGATTTGGTATTGCTCAAAGTGTCTCCGATGAAAGGGGTGATTCGGTTTGAGAAGAAGGGTAAGTTAGCTCCACGGTACATCGGACCCTTTGAAATCTTGCAAAAGATTGGGAATGTATAGTATAAGTTGGACTTACCTGCTTCAATGGAAAGAATCCATCCGGTTTTCCATGTTTCCATGTTACGGAAGTTCGTGTCGAATCCGGACAAGATTCTTAGTGAGCCTGATGTGGAGATCCTTGGAGATCTCACCTATGTTGAGCAGCCGGTGCGGATCCTAGACACCCAGATCAGAAAGCTAAGGAACAAAGAAATCCCGATGGTGAAAGTCCTTTGGAATCACCACAACATCGAGGAATGTACCTGGGAGACACGGGAGTCCATGCTCCAGCAATATCCTCATCTCTTCTAAGGTTAGTGTTATGTGTTTTGTATGTGTGTTTATGTTTTATGCTATGTATGCTTGTTTGGTGAACATTCGGGGATGAATGTTCATAAGGGGGGAGAATGTAATACCCGGCTAGACTCCGGTATCGGAATTCCTACCGTCCGGTGGAATCTCGGATGTCGGAAACCTCTAGAAGGGTAAAATCATGTTTTCATAAAATGTTTTAATGTATTTTAAGGTTTTAAGTAAGAAAGAAATTGAGTTTTGAATGAAAAAGACCATGGAGGCATTTCCAGGTTCGGCCGCCGAACGTGGGATAGTTTAGGGGGGCACGTTAGGCTTCCGAATGTGGCTTTCTTTCGGCCGCCGAACCTCATGTTCGGCCGCCGAACATGCATGCGTTTTGGAGTCACCTTCGACTTCCGAAGGTGGCCTGGCTAGCTACCTATAAAAGGACCCATGGCCGAAAACGGGCGAGCTTTCTCCCCTATTTTTGGCCAACGGTGAGTCCATGCTCTCCCATGGTTGGTTTTGGTGATTTTCCTCAAATCTTTCAAGTTCTAACAAGTGGTTGCTTGGTTTTTGAAGATTTGTGAGCTTAGAGCAAGTTTTTGGAGTTTGGAGGCCCAAAGAGCTAGATCTCTCCCACCTCCGAGTTGGATCGCCTCTCCTCTCGATCTTCAAGAGGTAAGAGTAGATCCTCACCTCTTTTCATGTTTTGACTAAGTTTCTTGAAGGTTCATGGGGTAGAAATGCATGTTTAAGTTAGTTGTTTGTTGTTAGGGTAAATGTTGAGTTTATGAGCAATGTATGATGTTTGAGTTGCTATTTGTGATTGTGTTGGGGTTTAGGATAGTTTGAGACCCCTAAATGCTTGTTTGCTTGGGTTTGCATGTTATAGAATAGCTAAATGCATGATTGAATGGTTTGGAGGCTAAATGTGCATGAGGAGGCTGAGTTCTGCCCTTTGGGAGAACTCAGGTTCGATAGCCGAAGGGACTTTCGGCCGCCGAACCTGCCTGTGGAGGCAAACTTTTGGCTGCCGAACCCTGCGCCCGAAAGTGGACTTTCGGCTCTGAAGGGGAGATTCGGCCACCGAAGGTGCCGCCGAACATGCATGAGTTTTGGCTCTGGAACCACTTTCGGCCGCCGAAGGTGCCACCGAAAGTGGTTGAGTTTCGGCTCTGGAGGGACTTTCGGCCGCCGAACCTGCCACCGAAAGTGCCCTGTTCAGCCTTCCTTTACATGTTTTCTATGATTGTTTTAAGGTGTTTTAGGGGGATTTTTGGGGAGTTGTTTAGAGTCATGTTCATGTATGTTTGGTCCCTCATTTGAGTCCACCTGTGTAGGTTCGGACCCGAGGAACCGAGGACCCCAGCAGTGAGTTAGCTGCTTCAGTGTCTTTTCAGAGCTAGCCTGAGGTGAGTTGAATAACTCTTTATATTTCAAAGTAAATAAATCAATTTTTGAGCATGTTCATGCTGTAATACCCGGCTAGTTTAGGCATCGGAATTCCTACCGTCCAGTGACATTCGAGGATGTCGGAGTTTTCTAGAAGGGTAAGAGAAGGGTTATCTTAAATGTTTTTAAGTATTTTATGGTGTTAAAGAGAGAATGGATTGAGTTTTGAAGAGAAAAGGCCAAGGAGACTTTTGCCATATTCGGTTCGGCCGCCGAAGGTAATGTTCAACCGCCGAAAGTGCTCTAGATTCGGCCCCCGAAAGCAATGTTCGGCCGCCGAACGTTGCATGGTTTTGCATGCGATTCGGCTGCCGAAGCTGAGGCGGTTGTTCATCTATAAAGGGCACCGAGTCCAGAAAAAAAGGAGAAGGATTCTTCTCTCTTTCTGGCCTAGGTGAGTTCTTGATCTCCTTGGATTGTTTTCATGGTTTTTCTTCAAATCTTTCAAAGTTAAACAAGTTTTAAGTAAGTTTTATGTGTTTTTGAAGAGTTTGAAAGCTTGGAGAAATTTGGAGCTTGAATCTCCATATCTTCGAGTTTGGATCATACCAGCCTTTGTTCTTCAAGAGGTAAGTGTTGATCCTTGGTTTTTATACTGTTTTCTATGAGTTTTATGAAGGGAAAGATAGTTAATGCTTGAGTTTGCATGAGTTGTGCATATTAGGGTTTATGGACCCTTTATGCTTGATGTGTGCTTTGTGAGCTTGTTTGTTGGCGTTTAAGTTGTCTTAAGCTCCTATATGCTTGTTGTTTTGAGATATGGATGAGTTAGAGAGGTTGGATGCATGTTGGAAAGGATTGGAAGGTGTGGGAGGCGTGTTTATGCACGAAGCTGAGTTCTGGATGAACTCAGGTTCGGCAGCCGAAGGAGGATTCGGCCGCCGAACATGCCAGACTTTCGTCACTGGAGGAGACATTCGGCCGCCGAAGGTGCTGCCGAAGGTGCCCTGTCCAGCCTTCCTTTGCTTGTTTTGTATGCATGTTTTGAGGTGTTTTTAGGGGGTTTTTGGGAGATGTTCAGAGTTATGTTAGAGTATGTTTGGTACCTCATTTGAATCCTCCATTGTAGGGTTGGACCGAGGAGGCCCCAGAGTTAGAGTTGGCCTAGAGTTGGCCCAGAGTTAGCCAAGCATTGGCTAGAGGTGAGTGGAACTAAACTTAACATTTTAAATGTAACAAAGGCATATTTCAGCATGTTCCATGCATCATAAATGCCATGTTTATAGTAGGTTGATTGCACTAGTTTCACGACTATGGCGCATTGCATAATATGATGACTATGATGATATGGATGGATCTAGGCGACTCCAATAGCCCCAGAGATGTAGTAAGACCTGGCTGGGCCAGGCATACACATGTAGTAAGACCTGGCTGGGCCAGACATACTGTTGTAGTAAGACCTGGCTGGGCCGGGCATACAGATGTTGTAAGACCTGGCCGGGCCAGGCATACCGATACTGGAGGGCGTTTTGGAGGTCATGTCCATCCATGATGTGGACTGTTTGTGATGTGATGCATGTCATGAGAGCATATAATTAATGAATTGTTTTCAGTATTTCTACTCACTGGGCTTTAGTAGCTCATCCCTCTCCCTTAACCCCAGTTTTGCAGGGCCAGAGTTAGCTATGGGAGATCAGAGTCAGCAAGAGTAAAGTCAGAGCTATGCTATGGTATGTAATAGAATAGAAGTATTGTGGACATGATTGATATAGATATGCTTATGGATAGAGTTGTGCTTGACTCTAGTATATGGATAATCCCTCTGTACATGGATCCTGCTTTCCGTTTCTTAATGAGAAATGGACTAAGCTTGATAGATGATATGCTGACCCTATGAGTGATCAGGGTTCTATGTTTTCCGACATAGGGCATATGCAGGTCAAGCTTGGTAAAAGAAAGAAAGGTTTTAAAGGCTAGCAGAACATTTGGATCATGTATGGGATTTATCAGATACACAGAGAGTATAGCAGGCTTGCTACGGGTCCCGGCGGCCTTAAGCCGATCTGGATTCTAGCGCTGGTAGTGGTTCGGGCCGTTATGGAGAGGTACCGATTTTCGGGTCGTTACACATGCATCACGAATGCGATGAGATATATTAGGTTGTTTGCATTAGAATACACGAATATGTTGCATTGCATAATATGATGATGATGTGGATGGGTATTGGATGATCCTTTAGTCCTTGTATGATATGATGTGATATGGTATGGTATGGTATGATATGGTATGATATGGAAGTCCAGGTAGAGGCCCATTCTACGCCCTTGGCCTTATAGGAATGTTATGTTATGTTATGTTAAGAGAAAGACCAGGTCGAGGCCCATTCTATACCCCTGACACTAATGGATATGTAGAGGACTTTTGTGATGTGATGCGTTTGTGATGTGATGCATTCCATGAAATCATATGTTTTAAATACAATGTTTTATTATTCTGCTCACTGGGCTCTAGTAGCTCACCCCATTCCTTTAATCCCCCAGGTTTGCAGGTACGGGATAGATCAGGAAGTCATCAAGAGTAAAGTCATGTTTTATGTAATAGCTAGCTGTGGACATGAGAAAGACATCGTAATGTAACGTATAGTAATGAAATGTAATGTAAAGGATTGTATTGAGGATAGAGTTGTGCTTGGCCCTAGTGTATGTTAATCCCTTTTTGATACATGATCTTTTTAATGAAAGGTTTTAATGATGTTTATGTAAACCAAGCTTAATGTATGATATGTCACCCCATTGGAGCATTGATGAGGGCTCCAATGTGGGGTTTTATGTTTATGAGTTTGTGCATGCACAGGTTAAGCTTGGTGAATGAAAAGAAAAAGTTTAAATTTTTATTTAACAGGTATACAGGACGTTTGTTAGGCTTGTTACGGGTCCCGGCGGCCTTATGCCGATCTGGATCCTAGCGCCGGTAGCGGTCCGGGTTTCGGGTCGTTACAAGAAGTGCGACAGAGCCTTCTTCAGTCTGTGCTTGGCTGTAGTCCATCTGTTGGATGCAATAGTCTGTTTCTTTCAGTCCTGGCTCTTTCTGGCTCTCTTCCCTGCAAAGATCAATGTTTAGTATATCATCTTGATTTACATAAAAAATATCTTTGCTCAAACAATCAATGATATCTAAACTATCTACAGGTTCTGTTTGACCAGTTTGTTTTGACAAACAGTTTTCTGGTTGTGTTTCTTCAACAGCTTGTTCTTGTACTTGTGAGCTCTCATCATCATCCCATACATCTTGAAGCTCTTCCTCTCTTCTTAACATGATCGCATTTAATGAGGTGGCCATTTGTCCCATCTGTGTTTGGAGACCTTGCACAGAATTAGCCAATGTCTCCATCATCTTCTCAAGGTGCATAGTGGAACTGGGAGGTGCTTCTTGGGCTTGATTTTCTTGATAATTTTGGTAGTCGTTAGCCCATGTATAACTGAAGTCTGGATATTCTCCCCAACCTGGATTGTATGTGTCAGCGTAGGGATCGTCTCTCTGATAGTTCTGGTAATTGTTACCCTTTGCATAACTGAAGTCTGGAGAGTCTCTCCAACCTAAATTGTATGTGTTAGAGTATGGATCATGTCTAGGCTGACTATTGAATCCTCCAAATCCATGTACTGGTTGGTCATCCTCATAAAGTATAGGATATTGATTAGTTTGATGTCCTACATATGCATTGGTTCCACATGACCTTGGTGGCTGAAATTGTTGAGCTTGATGGGCTCGGCTTATGACAAAACTTTTCACAACAGAGGTCAGTTCAGAAAGCTAAGAGGAAAAAGTAGATGTACATACCTCATTCATGAATCAATTCTGCGATGGTGACTATGCCTTTGGTGAGATGTTCGGTGGCCGAATGAGGATGGGGTTCAGCGGCCGAATGGTGAAAAGAGGGAGTGTGGTCTGCGATGGAGTGCTCTCTCCCTTTTTTTTTTTTATGTTCAGATCTGGTCATGAAAGGAAAATAAACAAGTTAAATCAATTCCCTGGCAACGGCGCCAATTTTTGACTCGCGGTTGTCGAAGCCGGTCAAAAATAACCTTTCTGGTTATCAACAATTTACAACTGCAGATAGTGGTGAAAGGATCGAATCCACAGAGAATTGAGTACTCACCTATTTCTCTTTTTATGACCAAAAAAATAAACTGAAACGATAATAAACTAAAAATGAGATAAATACTGAAAGCGGGATAAAACGAGATAAACTGAAATTGGGATTAAAAACTGTCAACAAAATAACAGGGGGGTTTGAGATTGATTGTAGTAAACTAATAACGAGAATAATAATGGAAAACAAATAATTAAATAAAAAGTAATCAATAATGAGAAAGCTCTAGTTGAAGTATTGGATCCACTTTAGTTGTTGTGATTAATCACAGACACTATGTTCTTTTGGGTTGACCCAATAGATTAGTTATGGAGTTGGAATAAGATTCTTACTACCATTATCTCTCCTTATTATCAAATTAATTAGGGAACATTCTCTAATCAATTACTAATCAACCAGTTGCCAAGGAACGTCCTTGGGCCTCAGGCAACAAACAACTGTCAATTGCATTAAGAAATAGAGAGATCCAATCCTAGCTACCCAAACGTATGGAGATAACGCTAGATCATGCAACTTCCTTGGTTTTTATGCCAAGTGTTCTTATGTAAGAATAATCTAAGCAATTACGGACTTAAATCATTCAAACTAACAAATAATTATTTTTGCAATCAAGAATCAACGTAGATCTAAATTACAAAGTAATATAAAAATTAAGTATGAAATTGCATGAATATTGAACTCCCAAAAGTTAAACAATATTTGATCAAGTCTCACAACCCATTAAACAACTAAACCTTCAACCAATATTCAACTAGATTAAAAGAAATCAGCCACTCATGGCTGATTTAAAAACAGAAAAATAAAAGGAAAAAGAAAGGAACCGATGGAGTTGAAATCTTGAATTCTGCCTTGCGGAAATTGCCGAATTGAGAGTGATTGATCTTCTGCCTGGTTAGCCGCTTAAGAGTCCTTAAATAGGATGAGAGGAGTGCATGCCCTAGCTCCTAATTTCGGTCCACGTGCGCGTAAACGATGAAGTCCATGTGTGAGAATGGGTGTTGAAGCGCTTGGTGGGTCCATGTGCAGGTGAGTGTTGAGGCGTGAGTGTCCCATGTGCGAGAATGGGCTATCCAAGTGCGTTGGCGGGTCCATGTGCGTGAGCTTGGTCCATGTGCGAGAATGGGCTGTCCAAGTGCGCGTGAATGTGCGGGTCCATGTGCTTGGCCCATGATGAAGTGGATCAAGTGTCCTTAGCAGCCTATATACCTTTATGAGTTTGACCAAGTGCCAAGTTGCTTGAAGATTTAAATTTCAAAATATTTTCCTCATTTAGCTTGTCTTGAATCCAACTTGGCAGGCTTGCTCTTTTTTGCTCCAAATAGGGCAGTTTTAGGGGGATTTTCTCCAAATTGTCCTTTTACACCATTTTCTGCAAAATAATATTAAAAGCACTAAATTAAGCAGAAATCATATAAATATTCATCAATAATATTAATATAAATTGGACTAAATTATGCTCTATCACCTCCACCATAAGACAATATTCAGGTTTAGATGCTCAGTTATTCTCAAATTAAAAGAGATGAACCTGGTTTTTGGGCACAAAAACTCATAATTGCAAAATAATCGGAAGGTGATCCAACGTAGAAAGATCAAGTGTACGGGCAACAACTTGATTAAAATAGGTCTTCTAGCTTTGAGAAATTAAATATTTGTCTAGCTTTGCTTCCTCATGGTCTCTACCTTCTCTGCTATTATCCCAAGTAAAGTTATACCTAGCACAAACTAAATCGAATAACCCAACAGTAGTAATTGCATTTCAAAACTCCTGAATAAGCGAGTTTGGCTGATCTAGACCACCTACCTTCTCAAAAGCACAAAGCACATCATTAAAGTCTCCAATATACGCCCAAGGAAGGGCACTGCTAGTAGCTAGTTGTTTTAAGACTGACCAAGACTCATTTATTCTATTTCTATCTGGTTCCCTGTAAAAACCAGTAAGTCTCCATGGGTCTAAACTCGATAATCAAACCTCGATATCAATGAACTGATAAGAAAAACTAAGTAAATTAACATAATCAATACCTTTCCACAAAAGTGCAACCCCACCACTATGGCCCAAACAATCAACAATAAAAAATCCATCATAATTTAACACAGTCTTTATTTCATCAACTTTAGAAAATAAACAAATAGTTTCAACTAAAAAAAGAAAATTTGGCCGATTCTCCTGAACAAGCTGTTTCAATGTTTGTACTGCGGACGGATTGCCGAGCCCATAACAGTTCCAGCTTAAACAACTCATTTCTATCGGCGAGTCTAGCCTTTAGAACCTGCCTTCTTCCTTTTTTTAAAGCATTAGGATGTCTACTTGTAGAATCATTTAACCCATCATCCATTGGACTTTCATTTTCCTCACCCTCCTTATCATTAGGCCTAGTATGTCACCTCTTAGGATCTATTATGGTAACAAAATCCAGCCCACTAATGTCCACCTCCATTGACTTAGAATCAACTCCTCTCTTATCCCTCAAATCTTTCAAATTATTGTCTCTCACTCCCACACCACCATTACCTCCTACTTTCTGGCAATTACTTCCCGAGTTTTGAAAATTAATCCCATGATTTTCGGACATGCTATCTGCAACTCACCCATCGTCTCCTCCACTAGAACTGTCATTGAAAAAACCACCAGAAAATGCAGGCTCATCCCTTAGCCATTTTGAGCCAATAAAATCATTACGCCTCCTACCTCCATCACGAAGATGAGGGCCGAACCTCCTAGGCATAGCAACACCATTAGCATGGACTAGAAGATGACAGAATTTCTCTCCGTGACCAATGATCCCACATAAAAAACAAAAAGTGAGAATTCTTTCATAAACAAAATTAACAGTAATCCATTTGTCAGATTTCTCCTCCTTCAAACACATAAACTCCTTAATCGGATTATGAATATCAAACTTCACTCATATCCTCTAGTACTCATGCCACTTCTTCACATAATTGTTAGGGTTAGCCTCTATAAACTTGCCAATCGTATATTCTAATCTCTGTGCCACTCGTTCTAACTTGAAACCCGACATTAATCCAAACCACCTTCACCCACAAATACATGTGGTTTAATGGAACATCATGAGGATGTAGATAATCCCTTAACTTTTGCATCAATAGAGCTTGATTATTGAACACAATGATAGAATTAGAAGACATACACCCTACCGTTAATCTCCTTCACCGACATCCCCATTACGGGTTTCATTAAAGTAGCCAAAGTATGCTTCATGACTGTAAAGTTCACCGGACGCTCAACTAAGAACCGACCAACGACACACAAAGATGCATCACCAATCTCCTCTCCTACCTCCCCTTCAGTAAACACAAACTCCTTATCCTCCTCCCCACCTAGATTAAAACTCGCCATATCTTCAGAAACACGATCTGCCTCCATAGTTGACATCAAACGAATAATAAAAACAAATATCAAACGAATGATAAAAACAAACTTTAATGAATAAAATAAAACCTTATCAGAAGACAAGACAAACACACTAATGAGAGAGCGACATTCCTTGATTCCTCACTCTCATCTTGCTCTCTTAATTGAGGTAATTTCTTTATTTTTTTTATCTCTTAAAAATTGATTCCAAATAAAATCAAGAAATTATATACTACCTCTGGTAGTATAGGTAAGAATAATATATGTGATAGAAATTTAATTAAAAATAAAAGGAAAATAGAGAAAAAACCTCAAAATTATTTTTAAAATTACACCCTAATTTTTTTTTTTTAATAATTACACATCAAACTATGGCTATTAAATTAGTTTCACTTTACCGTAAACTTAACAACCGTTATTAACAGTTAGGTGCAATTGTTAAATTAAAAATAGAATTAGGATATAATCATAAATAGTATAAATTTTAATTTCTTTTACTCTCTTAAAATATGAATTTTTTTATCTTTCTTTTAAAATTATTCTATTATTTTTAGTATACCAATAGCAAAGCAACGAAATGAAAATTGAATTCAATATGAAAATTAAACTCGAAATCTTAAGATCGAATGAGATGACATTAACTTGTAAACTAAGTGCTTTAAACCTTAATTTTAATATCATAACTTTTTAATCCTTTTATTTTCTATTTTTTTACTAGATTTTATTTTAATTTATTAATAAAAAATAAAAATACGAGAATAATAAGTGAAACATATACTTTTTATTTTTCTATTATATTTAAAGAAAAAAAAATCTTACGTTTGAATGAAACATTTAAACTAGTTACTTTTTTATTCTCTCCTCTATTATTTTTCATTAAAAATTAAAATGAATTATGGAAACAAAAATGTTTATTTAATTTTTAAAGGAAAAAAAAAAGATATAAAATCAATAACAAAATTGATTTTTTAATAAAAAGGTTGAAAATAAAAAGAATACAAATTGAGATAAATTTATAATTTAGAAAAATAGTAAAAAAATTTTTAATGGCGAAGAGTATCCGGTTTTAATTGTGAAAATCGATCAAATTGAATTAATTTAAAAATTTTATTTGATTTTTTATTCATTTTAGTTCGATTTAATTTTTAATTTTAAAAATTTTAGTTATTTTAGTTCGATTCGATTTTGATAAAAAAAATTAAAAAAAATTAAATCAAACCGATTAATGATAATAATATATTATTTTTAATAATATAGATAAATTAAATGATATTAAGGTTAAAATATTTTAATTAAATTTTAAAATACTACAAATAGAGTGTAAAAAATAAAAAATTTATTAAAAATCTAAATCATTAAATCGAATCGAATCAAACTGGTATGGATCGGTTCGATTCAATTTAATTTCTAACTAAAATTGATTCGATTCGATTCAATTTTTATAAATACTAAAATTTTAATTTTTAATTTATTCAGTTCAGTTTGATTTTAAACCGAATTGATTGAATACTCACTTCTAACAAATTTTAAATTTTATATATTTTTATAATTATACTCTAAACTTTTAAACTTTTATTTTTTAATAATTCTATCGTTTCGTTAATGGAGTAATTAACGGCAATTAAGTTTAACAGCCATCAATAACGGAACGGCAAGATATAGTTAATTCAACTGCCAAAGTTTGGGGTGCAACGAAGAAAAAAAAGTTTAGGAAGAACTGAAAAATTAGTGAAATTGAGACTTTTTTATTTCCAAATAAATAATTAATTGAATTCTCTCATCACAATCTAATACAAGAAAGCTACAACAATCGATAGGAAAGCGGCGGAGAGACCCGCGACGCTGAGAGATCTAGCAGAACTGTCTGGTGGAGGAGGAGCAGTAGTTGGAGAGGGGGAAGATGGGTTGGTTGGAGTGGTAGATGATGGTGGAGTGCCGGTGCCGCTGCTGCTGACATTGACGGCTAGCTTTTGGCCAGCATTGCAGTGGCCAGGGACGGTACAAACGTAGAAATGCTCACCGGCGGTGAGAGTTATGGTTGTTGGTGGGGTGGAACTGAGAGAGATTGGGTTGGCAGTATTGCATGATTCATAATTTTCCTTTGTCACCTCAGCCACATCATGTGCTCCATTGTTATAGTTGAAAACTGCAAAGACAATGAACAATATTAAAGAAAAACTAAGCAAAATCTCTATGCAACAAAATAATTTGTGTTTAATGAAGAAAAAAAAATTAGCAGACTTAGTCCATAGTTGCTTACCCAAGATATCACCAGCCATGAAGTTCTTGCCAGAAGCCCAATTTTGGTAAAAAGCAGCAGCATTAGAAAGAAGAGCCCATCCCTGACTGTCTCCAACTGTGTAATTAACTCCAGTCGCCGATGGTGCCGGTGAAGGTGGTGGTGTAGAAACAGGGGAAGGTGATGGGGCAGAGACGGGAGTTGGAGAAGAAGAAGAAGGTTGAGGAGCTGGAGCAGAAGCAGCAGCACTAACATTGATCATCAACTTTTGACCAGCAGAGCAGTGGCCGGTAAAATTACAGATGAAATAATGCACTCCAGTCTCATTAATGGTGATTCTAGCAGGGCTTGTAGTTTCCACCAAAATAGGATTTGCAGTGGTGCAAGCATCATAATCAGCTTTGGTTACCTTAGAAACATCATGTTGGTTGGCCGCAAAGTTAAACACTGCAATGACAGAATAAAATTATTCAGCAATTTGTCATCCCGATTTATAACGAGGTACAACGAAGAGTAAGTCGAATTCTTACCAAGAATGTCATTAACAGAAAAGACTTGGCCAGCAGCCCAGGTAGAGTAAAATGCAGCACCGCCATTAGGAATGGTCCAGCCTGAGTTATTACCAACGTCATGTGTTGTCTGAGCCACGGAGCTCTGAATGGCAGCAGCAATCAGAATTGCTGCTAGAGATGCTATGCTTGATTTGCTTGCCATTGGGTATGTGTTCTGATTTTCAGGTCGCCCCTGTTCTGTTTTTTCACTCTGTTTTTGTCTGTTTTGTTAAGGTAAACTCTGTTTTCTCCTGAATGAGAAATTGGTGTGAGCAAATGCTTGTGGCCTTGTCCAATTTATACACAGTGTGTTGAAGCCTCAGGACAATTCCTGGAACATGTGAATAATTATGGGCCGTTGGATGGAGGAGAGGTGTCTGATTTCGAGGAATACGATGAAGCTTGGGCCAATTCCTGAAGGGCGGCCGAGACAGGGGACTTGCAGAAAATTTTAAGGATATTGCCGCGTAAGAAATCGCCGACCCTTGTGGGTTTGAGCGTTAACTAGTCAAAAGGAATTAGTTTTATTTAAAAAGTTGAATTATATTGAAACCCAGCAATTAAATTATTTTAAGCATTGGTGTTGTTGGGCCACAATCTTGGAAGAATGGGTGAATGTGAACATATATTTTTATATTTGATTAAGGGTGTTTTGAGCTGAATACCCACTATTACATTAGTTAATAATTTTTTAAAAGGCTATAGGGCGTAGTTGTAAAGGAAGTGTTGCAACAGGGCGTAGTTCTAAGATTAAGGGCAAGTGTTGCAATAGTTGTAAAGGAAGTCTGGTATTGATGAGAAAGGTTTACGATATGTGTGGTTGAAAACCAACAGCAAATTTTCTCTTTTTCAGAATATTGTTCATTTTAGTCTTCCTTGTTTTTAAAGCCAAGTTCCTAATCATTCAGCAAATCCAATTCTTGTCCGGTTTGATTCAAAGGCGGTTCCTGTTTAAAAAATGATTTGGTCCATGTGGTGAGCTTTAAAAACTGTAAATTTTTTTATTAAATCCAAAAAAAAAAAAATGATAATTCTGATTTTATAATGCTAAAAATTAACCGTTTCAATTTAAATCTCTCAAATAGAGTCTTAAAAGGTCTCATAAAACCAATTCATAGAACCGTTGATCCGGTCATGTTCTTGTATTTTGAGACCTTGGTTGTGGCTTTGGCATTACTCTTCATGTACTCATTAAATTTTATTTGTTAATGTCAACTTCAAATTTTATTATTTAACTTAATTTTCCACCGTCCGAAAAGAATACATCATGAAACTTTTGCTTCCTTGTCTTTGGTCAAATTTTAACGGCATTATTAAATTTTTCCCAAAAAAAAAAAAAAATTCTCCATAATCTAGATGAGAAGCTTCTTTAATTTCTTTTCTTTTCTTTTCTTTTCGTGGATTCTTAAATGAAATAGAAATTACTGTATGAGAAGCTTTTTATATATATATATATATATATGAGCTGGTCAGCATCTAATTTTTCTATTTTGCCTCTTTAGTCAAACTACTCTTAAAAAACATTTTATATTCATAAGCTGCCATTTCATGCCCATCCTTTTTTGTCATCTTTTTATATTATTATTTTTTATGAGCAGCGTTAAATAATCTAAAATAAGTACAATTAAATTTAAGAAATTAGATCTTCAAATCACATTTATAAATATCATAGACCAATTTAGAAGTTAAATTTTATAAAGCTTGACTTATTTCATGATGCATTCAATGGAGAGTTGCTTCCTCTTATCATCTGCTGTATGTCATGAGATTGATGGATGGTTGTGGGGTTTTGATGGGTGAAGACGAGGGCTTTCTTCACGAAGAAATTATTATGTGAATCTGAAGTTAAATTGATAATATGGTCAAAATAGAGCTGTACTGTGATTGATCCATCTACAAGTAGAGAATGTAGGTGGTTGATGTCTACGGTAGTCACTCTGACACTCAAGTCAGTAAGTTGAAGAGAAAGACGAGTATAATATTTAGAAACTCAAGAGTAGTTATATGAGAGAATAGTATACATTTGTCTCTGGGATCGTTAGCTTTTATACTGTAAGAGGTCGAAGTTAATTATAGTATTTTCTGGAAATTCGACAATGATGTGGCCAGCTCATTGGTAAGAAATCTCATTGGCTAATTGACCGGAGATCCAGTGATTGTAGGCGTAAAAGAGATCTATTGGATTGTAGCTGTTAACGGCAACTTTCTTATGGAGTCTCGCCCTATAACTGATAGGACGAGTCCTGACGAACTGAACCGACTTGAGGCCAACCTGATCCAAGGTCGACTTGAAGCACTTAGAGTTTTCTTTTCTCTCGATTCTAGGCACCATGGTCGTTCGAACCTCCCTTTCTATGGGTGGGAGTGACTCGCGGTTGTCGAAACCGGTCAAAAATAACCTTTCTGGTTATCAACAATATTACAACTGCAAATAGTGGTGAAATGATCGAATCCACAGGGAATTGAAAACTTACCTATCTTCCTTGTCAAGACCAAGAGAATTAACTGAAAGCAAAGAAACTGAAAGCAAAATAAAAATAAAGTGCAATAAAAGTAAAAAGGGGGGTTTTGAGATTGATTGAACTGATCTAATGTTGAAAGCAATAAAAGAAAGCGAATAATAAAATAAAGAGATTTCAATAATGAGAAATATCTAGTTGAAGAATTGGATCCACTTCAGTTGTTGGGATTGATCATTGACACTTAGTTTTCCTTGATAGATTCAATAGATTAATTATGGAGATGGAAGACGCTTCTCAACACCATGTCTCTCCTTAATCATAAACCAATTAGGGAACGTCCTTTAATTAATCACTAATCAACAAGTTGCCAAGGAACGTCCTTGGGCCTTAGGCATTAAAACAACTGTCAATTGCATTAAGAAATAGAGAGATCTAATCCTAACTACCCAAACGCATGGTGATATTGCTAGATTATGCAACTTCCTTAGTTTTTACACCAAGTGTTCTTATGTTAACAATCCAAGCAATTACGGACTCAAAATTATTCAAACTAACAATATATTACCTTGCAATCAAGAATCAAGTGGCCACATTGATCATAATAACAAAGCAATAATGGAAACAAGCATGAAGTTGCATAAATATTGAATAACCAAAGATAACAATGTATGTTCAGATTTCACAATCCATAAAACAACCAAAGTATCACATAATCTTCAACTAGAATAAAAGGTTTCAGCCACTCATGGCTGAAACAAAATAAAAAATAAAGAAAGAGATGAAGAAGAGATGTGGCCAATTGCAATCTCGTATGTATGTCCAAGGGAGAGTAGAAAAAGCATGGGGAGGCTCCTTATGTGTCTTTTTATAGTTGAAAGTGTTGCCCTAGATCCTTACTTGCTGTCCAAGTTGAATTCTTGACTGCCCAAGTGCTGCTCATGCCGCCCATATCTTGCATTGATGAGGTGGAGTCTCTCTTTTGAATTTTGAATTTTGAATGTGCAAGATTTGAGGTGGCATGTATATCTTCTTTGGCTTCTTTGATAAGCTGAATTTGAATTTCAAAATCTGAATGTACATCTTCAAGATTTGGCTTCTTAAATAAGGAAAAAGATTCTTAAAGAATTCAAAATTGCTCTACACTTTTCTTGTTTGCAACTTTTCTTATTTGGCACCTTCCTTATTTAGCACTTTCCTTAATGAGCTGAATCTTGATTTTGAATTTTGAATTCTCTTAAGGATTTGAAATTTGAATTTCAAATTACTTTTCTTATTTGGCTCCTTTCAAGTTGCACTTTGTAATACTCGGCTAGACCCCGGCATCGGAATTCCTACTTTCCGGTGGAATCTCGAATGTCGGAACCCTCTAGAAAGGTAAAATATGTTTTTTTAAAATTTTTTAACATGTTTTTATGGTTTTAAGTAAGAAAGAAATTGAGTTTTGAAAGAAAAGAAAGTTTTGAAGGGAATTGCCAGGTTCGGCCGCCGAAAGTGGCTCCCTTTTGCTGCAGCCGAATGTCAAGTTCGGCCGCCGAACGTGATAGAGTTTTGGAAGCACCTTTGGCCTCCGAAGGTGGTCTGGCCAGCCACCTATAAAAGGCCCCATGTCCTAAAATGAGCGAGCTTTCTTCTCCATTTTCGGGCAAAGGTGAGTCCATGCCCTTCCACGGTTAGTTTTGATGTTTTCCTTCAAATCGTTCATGTTTTTGATGAGCTTTAACTTGGTTTTGAAGATTTTGAGCAAAGATTGGAGTTTTGAAGCTTGGAGACCTCAAGGGTTAGTTTCTCTACATCTCCAAGCTTGGATCGTCTTTCCTCTCGATCTTCAAGAGGTAAGAGTAGATCCTCACCCTCTTCTATGTTTTAAGTAAGTTTTGAGGGGTTTCAAGGGTATATGATGCATTTTAGAGTAGATTTAAAGTGTTAGGGTTTATGTGGGTTATATGATGAAATGTATGTTATTATTTGTTAAAATGTGTTGTTGTTGGGGTATAGGTTAGTTTTAAGCTCCTAAATGCTTAAGAGTGTGTTTATGCATGTTTTTGCATGATTTGGTTTGAGTTGGAGGATTTGGGAGGCAACTTGTGCATGAGAGGCTGAGTTCTGTCATTTTGGCAGAACTCAGGTTCGGCAGCCAAAGCCATGTTCGGCTGCCGAACCTGCCTGTGGTAGCATGTTTTGGCCGCCTAAACTCGCCCCCGAAAGTTGGACTTTCGGCTCTGGAGGGGAGTTTTGGCCGCCGAAGGTGCTGCCAAAGGTGCACGAGTTTCGGATCTGGAAGGGACTTTCGGCCGCCGAAGGTGTCGCCGAAGGTGCCACCGAAGGTGGCACCAAAGGTGCATGGCTTTCGGATCTGGAAGGGGGTTCGGCCGCCGAAGGTGCCGCCGAAAGTGCCCTGTTCAGCCTTCCTTTGCATGATTTCTATAATAGTTTTAATGTGTTTTAGGGGGGTTTTTGGGGAGATATTTAGAGTTATGATAGTGTATGTTTGGTCCCTCATTTGAGTCCACCTGTGTAGGTTCGGACCCGAGGAACCGAGGACCCCAGCAGTGAGATAGCTGCTTCAGAGTCAGTCCAGTATCTGCTAGAGGTGAGTAGAACATAACTACTTATTTTCAAAGTAATGAAATCCTTTTTAGCATGATCCATGCATCACGAATGCCATGATATGTATTAGGTTGTTTTGCATTAGAATTCACGAATATGATGAATTGCATAAATTGTTGTTGATGTTGATGGATTTTGAATGACCCATTAGCCCTCAGTATGTAAGAAAGTCTAGGGCTGCCCATGCCACGCGTCCTGGCACAGTGTAAGAAATCCAGGGCTGCCCATGCCACGCGTCCTGGCACCATGTAAGAAAGTCCAGGGCTGCCACGCGTCCTGGCAATTTGTTATGATAATGAGGTAAAAAGTGGGGGTTAATGGTGACAAATTCATCCGTGATGTGAATTGTCTATGATGTGACACATTTCATGGTAGCATATTAATATAAATTGTTTTATATGTTCTACTCACTGGGCTCTAGTAGCTCACCCCTTTCCCTTAACCCCCAGGTTTGCAGGTTCGGGATAGACCAGGAGGTTAGCAAGAGTAAAGGCATAGTGTATGTAATAGTTAGTTGTGGACATAAAAGATATTGTAAAGTATTGTATAAATTTGTATTGAGGATTAGTATTGTGCTTGGCCCTAATGTATGAGAATCCCTTTTGATACATGATCTTTATATAATGCTTTACTAATGTTAAGAAATGTTAGACCAAGCTTGATGTACGATATGATGTCCCACTAGAGCATTTGATGAGGGCTCTTGTGTGGGGTTTATGTTATGATTAGATGCATGCACAGGTCAAGCTTGGTGAATGAAAAAGTTTAAAATTTGTATGTAAATGTATGATCATGTATGGGATTATCAGGTATAACAGGTTGTATGTTAGGCTTGCTACGGGTCCCGACGACCTTAAGTCGATCTGGATCCTAGCGCCAGTAGCGGTTCGGTTTTTGGGTCGTTACAGATTGGTATCAGAGCCTGGTTCATATGGTCGGACCTAGAGAGTGTCGGGCTCATAGATGTTCTAGAAAGGGCAAGCACAATAGGAAAATCATGTCCACTAGGATAGGATGTAGAGTCCTGTCTTGAATGATAATGTGAAATGGCATGATTTTATGCATGTGCATTAATGACATGTGATGTATGTGATGCGAGTTCATGTGTTTCCACATGAACCATATGATGCTGATGTTTTATGTGATGTGTTGCTTTTCAGTAATCAGAATGAGAGGCACTCGTTGATCTGCACGAATGACTGGAGTCCCACCAGAAAATGAGGGCATGGATGCCCGTCCCCCTGCATTGCCAAGGGCAATGTCTTGCAGATCTAGTAGGGAGAGAGTGTCAAGGGACCCTAGAAGGTCTTTTGATGCAAGTAGAAGAGGAGCAGTTCAGGGAGGAGTGTCAGCTGAGGGGAAAGATATGGATGTCGACCAGAGAAGGGATGGAAGTCTAGGAGTAAGCATGTCTGAAGAGGGCATGGGAGAATCTCAAGGAGGCACTCAGGCCTCGGGGTTTGCTCAACCACCCCAATACCAACCCTTCCCACAGGGCCCCGGGTATTCGATGGGAGGTACATCGGATTACCCCAGCTTTAACCCTTATCCCTCTTTCATGCCTTACCCTCCTTTCTATCCACCATACCCCCAATACCCAATGTATCCACCCTCACCTTTCTATCCAAATGTAACAAACCCTGATCAAGGGAATGTTGCACCTCCTCCACCACCCCCTGAACCTATAGCTCCTGAAGTCCAAGTACCTAAACCTAGCTCATCTGGAGGGAGCAGAGTTAAGATGACTGACTATTTGAAGCTGGATGCTCCCAAGTTCAAGACGGGGAATGATCCATTTGAGTACCTGAAGACAGTTAAAATGATTACAGATGAGTTAGGGGCAGATGATTGTAGAGCCATTCAGATGGTGGGATTCACTCTTAAGTGCAAAAAGGCCCTGAGTGGTTTAAAAATTACGTGGACCCAAGATTGGACAGTTTAACCTGGGAGGAGTTTGCTAATGAATTTGCAGGATGGGCTTTCCCTGATAGCTCAAGGGAATTGAAGATAATTGAGTTTGAACAGTTGTGGCAGACTGAGGAGATGAGTGTTGATGAGTTTACAGATAAGTTCTTGGAGCTGTTGCCGTTCGTGGAGCAAACTTATGATACGGATAAGAAGAAGGCCAAGAGGTATACCATGAGGCTTCACCCTAGGTATTCCTCCTTGATTCTTGCAGCAGAGAGGGAGAGCTTCCACACTATTGTGGATGCAGCATGGAAGATGGAGGCTAGTGCCATCATTTAGGGGACAGTTAAACAGTCAGTGGCACAGTCCTCAGGTTCCAAGACCCCAAGTAAGGGAAAGCTAGATCCCTCTTCCTTGAGTGCAGTAGCTTCAGGCAGTAAGAGGTGGAGTAGCACCACCAAAAAGTCAAAGAAGAATAAGTTCTGGAATCGCTTGAAATCAGGTCTGGGACTCGGTGGTGGCTCGAGCTCGGGTTTAGATGGTGCAGAATGTGTGAGATGTGGCAAGCTACACAAGGGAGTGTGTCGGTTTGGGACCACAGCCTGCTTCAAATGTGGGCAAGAGGGACACATGGCACGGGAGTGTCCTAGAGCACCTTTTATGGCACCATCCCAGCAGACAGCTTCTGGTAGTGTGGCTTAGCCAGTAGCTCTAGCCGTGACTCAGGGCAGTGGCAGAGGCCGAGGGAGAGGGGCAGCCTCTTCTTCAGTAGGTTCCCGAGGTGAAGGTCCATCAGCTCCAGCTCGGATCTTCACTATGACACAGCAGGAGGCGAACACGTCCAACACCGTGGTGTCAGGTAATCTCATAATTGGTTGTTCAGATGTGTATGCTTTAATGGACCCATCTCATTCTTTTATTGCTCCGAGAGCAGTAGAGAGGTTGGGTTTGATAGTCTCTGGGTTAGAGTGTCCCCTCTGGGTCAATGGACCCAAGTGTGATCCATCAGTGGCAGAGTCAGTCTGCCGGTATAGCCCAGTGTTTGTGGAGAGTAAATGCCTTCCAGCCGACCTTGTGGTTCTAGACTTGACGATTTTGATGTCATTCTAGGGATGGATTGGTTATCTACTCATGGTGCTACCTTGGATTGCAGAGACAAGGTAGTCAGGTTCAGAGTTCAGGATGGGTTAGAGGTTGTCTTCAGAGGAGACAGGAGGGGTACGCCTAAAGGTTTGATATCAGTCCTACAGGCTCGCAGGTTGCTCAGGAGGGGTTGTCAGGGGTTCCTAGCTCATGTGAGAGAGCTGGAAAGTCAGGTTAGGGAGACCGCCTCAGTGCCCGTAGTCAGAGAGTTCTTAGATGTCTTTCCAGATGAGCTTCCAGGACTACCACCTGCTAGGGAGATAGAGTTTGAAATAGAACTGATGCCTGGAACTAGACCAATTTCTATCCCTCCCTACATAATGGCGCTAGCAGAGTTGAAGGAGCTAAAGAAGCAGTTGCAAGAGTTGGTAGACAAGGGTTTCATCCGACCGAGTACCTCACTTTGGGGTGCTCCAGTACTATTGGTAAAGAAGAAGGATGGATCCTTGAGACTTTGTATCCACTACAGGCAGTTGAACAAAGTCACTACCGAGAATAAGTATCTATTACCTAGGATCGACGATCTATTTGACCAGCTAGCAGGAGCAGGTTGTTTCTCCAAGATAGATCTGAGATTCGGGTACCACCAGCTGAGAATTAGAGAGGAGGATGTGCCGAAGACGGCGTTCTGGACCAGATATGGGCATTATGAGTTCCTAGTAATGCCGTTTGGGCTGACCAATGTCCCTGCAGCATTCATGGATCTCATGAACAGAGTTTTCAGTCAGTATCTGGATCACTTTGTTATTGTCTTCATTGATGATATCTTAGTGTATTCCAGAAATGCAGAGGAGCTCATAATGCTAGATACAGTGTTCACCCTGGAGCCACCAAGATGTATCAAGATCTGAAGAGAGTTTATTGGTAGCTAGCTATGAAGAGAGATGTAATACCCGGCTAGACTCCGGCATCGGAATTCCTACCGTCCGGTGGAATCTCAGATGTCGGAAACCTCTAGAAGGATAAAATCATGTTTTTATAAAATGTTTTAATGTATCTTATGGTTTTAAGCAAAAAGGAAATTGAGTTTTAAATGAAAATGGCCAAGGAGACATTTCCAGGTTCGGCCGCCGAACGTGGGATGGTTTAGGGGGGCAAGTTAGGCTTCCGAAAGTTTCAAAGGTTCGGCCGCCGAACCTCATGTTCAGCCGCCGAACTTGCATGAGTTTTGGAGGCACTTTAGGCTGCCGAAAGGTGGTCTGCCAGCCCCTATATAAGAGCTCCATGGCCGAAACGGGCGAGTTTTCTCCCCATTTTCGGCCACGGTGAGTTCTTGCTCTCCCATGGTTCATTTTAGATGTTTTTCCTTCGATCTTTCATGTTTTAACAAGCTTTATGTTGATTTGAAGATATTTGAACAAAAGAGCGAGTTTTGGAGGCTTGGAGACCAAAGAGTTGAGATCTCTCCCATCTCCAAGTTGGATTGTCTCTCCTTTCGTTCTTCAAGAAGTAAGAGTAGATCCATAGTTCTTTTAATGTTTTAAGTAAATTTTATGAAGTTTCTTGGGGTAGAAATGCATGTGTAGGTTTATGTGGAGTTTATGGGTTTATTGTGCGTTTATGAACAATTTATGTTGGATATGCATGTTTGATGTGTTGTAGATGGGGTTTAGGATAGTTTGAATCCCCTAGGAGCTTGTATGCTTAAGTATGCATGTTGTAGAATAGGAAAATGCATGATTGAATGAGTTGGGAGGCGTTTATGCATGTTGAGTTGAGTTTCTGCCCTTTTGGGAAGAACTCAGGTTTGGCAGCCGAAGGCTCTTTCGGCCGCCGAACCTGCCTTTGGTAGCATGTATCGGCTGCCGAACCCTACCCCCGAAAGTGGACTTTCGGCTCTGGAAGGGAGTTTCGACCGCCGAAGGTGCCGCCGAACATGCATGAGTTTCGTCTCTGGAGGGAACCTTCGGCCACCGAAAGTGTCGTCGAAGGTGCATGACTTTCGGCTCTGGAGGGCCTTTCGGCCGTCGAACCTGCCGCCGAAAGTGCCCTGTTCAACCCTCCTTTGCATGATTTATGTGATTGTTTTAAGGTGTTTTAGGGGGTTTTTGGGGAGTATTTTAGAGTCATGTTTATGTATGTTAGGTCCCTCATTTGAGTCCACTTGTGTAGGTTCAGACCCGAGGAACCGAGGACCCCAGCAGTGAGTTCAGCTGCTTCTGAGTCTGTTAGAGCTTCAGCCAGAGGTGAGTGGAATACCTTATTTTGTTTCAAAGTAAATAAATAAATTCTGAGCATGATACATGCATCATGAATGCCATGAGATATACTAGGGTGCTTGCATTAGAATTCACGAATATGTTGCATTGCATAATATGTTGTTGATGTGGATGAATGTTGGATGATCCTTTAGCCGCACTACGTTATGATATGATGTGATATGGTATGGAAGACCAGTGAAGCCCATTCTACGCCCCTAGCACTATGTAAGAGAAAGACCAGTGAGGCCCATTCTACGCCCCTGGCATATTGGAATGTTATGATATGAATGTAATGTAAGAGAAAGACCAGTGAGGCCCAGTCTACGCCCCTGGCACTATTGGAATGAGTAGTGGGCTATTGGTGATAAGTTCATCCTTGATGTGAATTGTTTGTGATATGTTGCATTTCATGAAAGCATGAAATTTAAATTGAATGTTTAATTATTCTGCTCACTGGGCTTTATAGCTTACCCCTCTCTCTTAACCCCCAGGTTTGCAGGTACAGGGTAGACCATGAGGTCAGCAGGAGTAGAGTCTTGTTTTATGTAATAGCTAGATGTGGACATGAATATGTTGTAATGTAAAAGTAAAGTATTGAAATGTTATGTATTGATGCTTATGGAAGTTTAGAGTTGTGCTTGACCATAGTATGTTGTTAATCCCTTTTTAGTACATGATCTCAAATGTTTGATGATGACTATTGAAAACCAAACTTAATGTATATATGTTACCCCATTGGAGCATTGTTGAGGACTTCAGCGTGGGTTGATGATTATGATTATGCATAGTGCATGCACAGGTTGAGTTTGGTGAATGAATGGAAAGAAAGTTTTAAATTTTTATGTAATTGTTGATCATGTATGGGATTAAACAGGTATACAGGATAAATGTTTGGCTTGCTACGGGTCCCGGCGGCCTTAAGCCGATCTGGATCCTAGCGCCGGTAGCGGTCCGATTTTCGGGTCTTTACAAGAAAAGTGGCACAGTTCGTGTCCGCTTGCGAAGTATGTCAGAGGGTGAAGCTGGAACATCAGAAGCGGGCTAGAATGCTTAACCCACTGCCGATTCTAGAGTGGAAATGGGAGAATATTGCTATGGACTTCGTGGTGGGGTTACCGGCAACGTCCAACAGATTAGACTCCATATGGGTGATCGTGGACAGACTAACCAAATCTGCTCACTTTATCCCTGTTAGGAGTGGCTACTCTGTGGACAAATTGGCGCAGGTATTTGTTGATGAAGTGGTCAGGTTGCATGGGGCTCTTGTTTCAATAGTGTCTGATAGGGGACCCCAGTTCACCTCCAGGTTTTGGCGGAGTCTGCAGAATGCTATGGGTACCAGGTTGGATTTTAGCACTGCTTTCCATCCACAGACTGATGGACAGTCAGAGAGGACCATCCAGACAATTGAAGATATGCTCAGAATGTGTGTGCTAGATTTTGGCGGTTCTTGGAGGCAGCATCTACCCTTGGTAGAGTTTGCCTACAATAACAGCTATCATGCTAGCATAGGGATGGCTCCATATGAAGCTTTGTATGGAAGGAAGTGCAGGTCACCTGTCTGCTGGGAAGAAGTGGGAGAACGGTCCTTAGCAGGGCCTGAGCTAGTAGAGATCACCAGCAGAGTAGTGCCCATTATCAGAGAAAGGATCAGGACTGCTGTGAGCAGGCAAAAGAGTTATGCAGATGTCCGCAGGAAGCAAGTAGAGTTTCAGGAGGGAGATTTGGTGTTGCTCAAGGTGTCTCCTATGAAAGAGGTGATTCGTTTTGGGAAGAAAGGTAAGCTAGCTCCACGATACATCGGACCCTTGGAAATCTTGCAAAAGATCGGGAATGTATCGTACAAGTTGGACTTACCTGCTTCTATGGAGAGAATCCATCCAGTTTTTCATGTTTCCATGTTACGGAAGTTCGTGTCAGATCCGGGCAAGGTTCTTAGCGAGCCTGATGTGGAGATCCTTGGAGATCTCACCTATGTTGAGCAGCCAGTGCAGATCCTAGACACGCAGATCAGAAAGTTGAGGAACAAGGAAATCCCAATGGTGAAAGTCCTTTGGAATCACCACAACATAGAAGAATGTACCTGGGAGACACGGGAGTCTATGCTCTAGCAATACCCTCATCTCTTTTAAGGTTAGCATCTATGTGTTTATGTGTGTTTTGCCATGCTATGCTTGTTTGGTGAACATTCAGGGACGAATGTTCTTAAGGGGGGGAGAATGTAATACCCGGCTAGACCCCGGCATCGGAATTCCTGCTTTCCGGCGGAATCTCGGATGTTGGAACCCTCTAGAAGGGTAAAATATGTTTTTCTAAAATGTTTTAACATGTTTTTATGGTTTTAAGTAAGAAAGAAATTGAGTTTTGAAAGAAAAGAAAGTTTTGAAAGAAAAGAAAGTTTTGAAGGGAATTGCCAGGTTCGGCCGTCGTACCTCATGTTCGGCCGCCGAAAGTGGCTCCCTTTTGTTGCAGCCGAATGTCAAGTTCAGCCGCTGAATGTGGTAGAGTTTTGGAAGCACCTTTGGCCTCCGAAGGTGGTCTGGCCAGCCACCTATAAAAGGCCCCATGTCCGAAAATGGGCGAGCTTTCTTCTCCATTTTCGGGCAAAGGTGAGTCCATGCCCTTCCATGGTTAGTTTTGATGTTTTCCTTCAAATCGTTCATGTTTTTGATGAGCTTTAACTTGGTTTTGAAGATTTTCAGCAAAGATTGGAGTTTTGAAGCTTGGAGACCTCAAGGGTTAGTTTCTCTACATCTCCAAGCTTGGATCGTCTTTCCTCTCGATCTTCAAGAGGTAAGAGTAGATCCTCACCCTCTTCTATGTTTTAAGTAAGTTTTGAGGGGTTCCAAGGGTATATGATGCATGTTTAGAGTAGATTTAAAGTGTTAGGGTTTATGTGGGTTATATGATGAAATGTATGTTATTATTTGTTAAAATGTGTTGTTGTTGGGGTATAGGTTAGTTTTAAGCCCCTAAATGCTTAAGAGTGTGTTTATGCATGTTTTTGCATGGTTTGGTTTGAGTTGGAGGATTTGGGAGGCAACTTGTGCATGAGAGGCTGAGTTCTGTCATTCTGGAAGAACTCAGGTTCGGCAGCTCAAGCCATGTTCGGCCGCCGAACCTGCCTATGGTGGCATGTTTTGGCCGCCTAAACTCGCCCCCAAAAGTTGGACTTTCAGCTCTGAAGGGGAGTTTCGGCCGCCAAAGGTGCTGCCAAAGGTGCACGAGTTTCGGATCTGGAATGGACTTTCGGCCGCCGAAGGTGCCACCGAAGGTGCATGGCTTTCGAATCTGGAAGGGGGTTCGGCCGCCGAAGGTGCCGCCGAAAGTGCCCTGTTTAGCCTTCTTTTGCATGATTTCTATGATTATTTTAATGTGTTTTAGGGGGGTTTTTGGGGAGATGTTTAGAGTTATGATAGTGTATGTTTGGTCCCTTATTTGAGTCCACCTGTGTAGGTTTGGACCCGAGGAATCGAGGACTCCAGCAGTGAGATAGCTGCTTCAGAGTCAGTCCAGTATCTGCCAGAGGTGAGTAGAACATAACTACTTATTTTCAAAGTAATGGAATCCTTTTTAGCATGATCCATGCATCACGAATGCCATGATATATATTAGGTTGTTTTGCATTAGAATTCACGAATATGATGCATTGCATAAATTGTTGTTGATGTGGATGGATTTTGAATGACCCATTAGCCCTCAATATGTAAGAAAGTCCAGGGCTGTCCATGCCACGCGTCTTGGCACAGTGTAAGAAAGTCCAGGGCTGCCCATGCCACGCGTCCTGGCAATTTGTTATGATAATGAGGTATAAAGAGTGGGTTATGGTGACAAATTCATCCGTGATGTGAATTGTATGTGATGTGACGCATTTCATGGTAGCATATTAATATAAATTGTTTTATATGTTCTACTCACTGGGCTTTAGTAGCTCACCCCTTTCCCTTAACCCTCAAGTTTGCAGGTTCGGAATAGACCAGGAGGTCAGCAAGAGTAAAGGCATAGTGTATGTAATAGTTAGTTGAGGACATGAAAGATATTGTAAAGTATTGTATAAATTTGTATTGAGGATTAGTATTGTGCTTGGCCCTAATGTATGAGAATCTCTTTTGATACATGAACTTTATATAATGCTTTACTAATGTTAAGAAATGTTAGACCAAGCTTGATGTATGATATGATGCCCCACTAGAGCATTTGATGAGGGCTCTTGTGTGGGATTTATGTTATGATTATGATGCATGCACAGGTCAAGCTTGGTGAATGAAAAAGTTTAAAATTTTTATGTAAATGTATGATCATGTATGGGATTATCAGGTATAACAGGTTATATGTTAGGCTTGCTACGGGTCCCAGCGACCTTAAGTCGATCTGGATCCTAGCGCCGGTAGCGGTCTGATTTCCTGGTCGTTACACACTTGGCATGCTTGCTCTCCTTTGCTGCATTTTAGGCAGTTTTAGGGGCATTTTCTCTAAATTGTCTCTTTACACCATTTTCTGCAAAATAAGATTAAAATCACGAAATTAGGCAGAAAAAGTGTAAATAAACATTAATAATGTCATGATAAATTTGGTCTAAATTATGCTCTATCAGGGACCGCGTATTAATTTATCATATCCTTGCCACATGACCCTGTCTTATAGTGACAGCTCACTACCTACTTTAGGCGATTATTGTGTAACATCAGAGGTCCCCCGCTGGTCTTTAATTCTTTAAATTCGAAGGTAACAGTTGTTTTCATAATTTGGGGCACGTAGCTTGTTTAGGTTGGTCTTTCATACTCGCATCTCTTTGCCTTTCCTAGTAGTCTGATTGTGAAACGTGTCACGGTCCTAGAGTGTAAAACATACTAACTGTGCGACCTTAGTTTAGTCCACAGAACTAAGTTAGCCTCTATCCGAACTAAGCGCATGATGTCCTTGCTTTCTTCTTACTTACCATGCTGACTAGTCAGCTCTCAAATCTTGACGAGTTTCCATGCTTTCTCTAGCCCCAACCGCCCTAGGGATCTTTCGGGCATTTTCCTGTCCTAGCCAGCTTCTGGACATTTTCTAGCACTTGTGAGCTCCTTGGCATTTTCTAGCCCTAATGGGCTTCCGATCCTTTTTTAGCCCTTGCGAGCTCCTTGGCCTTTTCCAACCCTGATGGGCTTCCATGCATTTTCTAGCCCTAGCGAGCTTTCAGGCATTCTCTAACCCTTGCGAGCTCATTGGCCTTTTCCAGCCCTGACAGACTTCAATGCATTTTTTTAGTCCTGATGAGCTTTCGAGCATTCTCTAACCCTATCGAGCTTTCCGTAATCTCTAGTCCTGACTATCTTCCAAGCATTTTCTCACCCTGTCGAGCTTCTAGGCACTTTCTAGCACTAACTAGCTTCCGAGCATTTTTTTGCCCCGACCAGCCTTGGCGAGCTTCGTCATGTAGCCTTTAACGAGCTTCTAGGCATTCTCTAGCACTGCTTATCTTCCGGGCATTTTCTAGCATTGACTACCTTCTGAACATTTTCTCGCCCCAACCAGCCCTGACAAGCTTCATTTGGTAGCTTAACGAGCTTCCGGATATTCTCTAACCCTGTCTATTTTCCAAGCATTTTCTCGCCCTGTCGAGCTTTCGAGCATTTTCTATTAGTGTATTTGCCCTAGGCCATTATCTTGGACCTTTTTGTATGTCGTTTTGGTTATTAATAAAAGAGGTTTTTACTATCATTATTATTTGTTTGCATGTTACATAATAATGATTAACATCCCTGATTACTTATTATTATGTTGATAATAATAAAATATAACTAGTATGGTTATTGATTGATAATCATGAGATGATTATGTATATATTGATATAATTCAATAATCATAGATACTTGTTAGAGAACAAAGTATTGGATGGACCCGCACTGAGATCACTACATAGGTTCTTGTCATAAGTAAATCTCAAAGTAGTTATGTTTTAATCCTTTGACTTGAGATTGTCATAGTTTCCAACATAAGGACTGTTATATTTTGACATAACCAAACATTGCCTTTAATCGGACAATCATAAAGGTTATGATTGAGCATAACATAAATTATGTAGAGGATATTGAACAATCAAGATAGAATTTGTCCCTCTCTTTGAGAGAGATATCTTCTGGGCCCCTCGATAAGTGAGACTGAGAAATGCATAGCCGTGCTCAAATGAATTGATAGTATGATCAATATCATTTGAATTTATCAGTCTATTTAGAGATCGAGAAATCATAAGTTTGAACATTATAAGTTTGACATTGACCATGACTTATATTCAAACTAGATATAATGTGACAAAGGGATTAATACATGTTCTATTTATTAGGCTTTATCAGATTATCAATCCTCATATTAATTGGGTAGTTATAATGTCTTGCTAGAGGCCGCTTATGATTTATGGGCCTTGTGGGACTAGGCCTATTGCCAATTAATGTGAGCCTATTGGGTCACATACAAAAGAACGTTGTTGATGTGCTATGTCATATTAATGGGCTAAAAGCCCAAAGTCCATGAATATAATTAATAATAATAAAGTGTTATTATTATTAATATTAATTATTTATTATTATAAGATAATAATATTTAAAAGGATCTGCAGTCTATCTGTAACTGTTACAAATAAAGGACTCTATCACATAAGATATTTGAGTGTCTGCAAGATTGTGATAGTTGGTTATGAACACAACTCTATCACATAAGATATTTGAGTATCTGCGAGATCGTGATAGTGGGTTATGAACACAACTCTTTCACGAAAAGAGTTGTGGGAAAACAAAAGACTAAAAATCGGTTCTGCAAAGTGGAAGGAATATTTTTGAGAATTCGTTTTGAGTTACAGTTCGGGAGCACATAGTTTATCCATCTTGAGAGAGCTAGCACTCTAGTAGGATAGAAGACGTTCGTGTGGATACCATAGAGAGTGATCATTGAAAAAGTTGTACCATCAGTCCGTAATAGTATCTTTTCGTCGAGTCTAACAGGTTAGTCTCGTATCCTTCTCTTCGAAATAAACGAAGCACACGAATCCCGGGAAGGAAAACAGAGATTTTTAATTTTTTCACTGTGTGTTTGGGTTGCAGTAAATCTCTGGGTTTCCTAACATTTTCTTGCCTTGACTAGCTTCTAGGCATTTTTTAGCCTTCACTCGTTCGCTTAGTAGTCTGTCTTCACCAATTGTCAAAAAGTCTCACCCATCCACAATGGGTCCTGCCTTCGTTAAAAGTTTTGAATTTTTGGGAGTGCTCGTAAGAGCAGTGACAAATGCCTTGGAGACTTTCTGTGAAATGGGACTAATGCTCGGTTGCGCGGCCTGGCTCTTACCTGTCTTGTGGCCTAGGTATGAAATGCCTTAGAAATTTTTTGTGAAACGGGACTAATACACAGTTGGTCGGCCTAGTGTTTACCCGCCTTGTGGAAGTGCCTTAGAAACTTTTTGTGAAACGAAACTAACACCCAGTTGGTCGGCCTAGTGTTTACCCACCTTGTGGCCTGGGTATGAAATGCCTTTGAAACTTTTTGTGAAATGGGACTAACACCCGATTAGTCGGTCCTAGCGTATACCCACCTTGTGGCCTTGAGACTTTTTGTTGTCTTCTAGTCTTGATGGATTCCTGACTTATGACCTTATTTAGTGGGATTAACACTCAGTCTTTTTGCCTGATGGATTCTCGACTTATGGCCTTATTTTAGTGGGATTAAAACCTAGTCTTTTGGCCTGAAAGATTCTCAACTCATGGTCTTGTTTGGTGGGACTAACACCCAGTCTTTTAGTGAGTTCCTACCTTGAAATTTCTTATTTTAGTGGCTCCAATGCATGGTCTTCTAATAGGTTCTCGCCTTGAAACTTCTTGTTTTAGTGGGTCCAATGCCCAGTTTTCTGGCAGATTTCCGCCTTGAAACTTTTTGTTTAGTGGGTCTAATGTCCGGTCTTCTGACGGGTTCTTGCTTTAAAACTTTTTATTTAGTGGGTCCAATGCTCGATCTTCTAGTGGATTCTCGCCTTGAAACTTCTTGTTTAGTGGGTTCAACATTCGATCTTCTAGCGTGTTCTCACTTTGAAAATTTTGTTTAGTGGATCCAACGCCTAGTCTTTTAGCGAGTTCTCCCCTTGAAACTTTTGTTTAATGGGTTCAATGCCCGGATAGTCTTGTGGCTTTTTATGTATTTATTTTTGTTTTCACGGTCCAACGCCCAGATTATGGTCTGGCTGAAGTTGCCTTGTGCTGTGGCATGAGATGCCTTGTTATGTGGGACCAATGTCCGGATGACCTTTTAGTAGGACTAACACCCGGATGGTCTGACATAACATGCCTTGTGGCCTTTGTTCTTATCTCCACGCTTTCACCCATCCAACATTTCATATAAAAAAAAGCTTGAAGAATGCATTCTAGTTTTATAACATTTTTATAAATCACAAATATTTTTCAAACAATAAAATAAAAGATTCGATCGTATGACTTGACCAATTTCAAAACTAGGAGTTTTATCTAGGAGCTGAACATCTGTGAAATTCGAATTTTTTTTTTGGCTTTAATTTTCCTGGATTCTTAAATGAAATAGAAAGTATTATATGAGAAGCTTTATATATATATATACATATGAGTTGGTCAACATCTAAATTTTCTATTTTGCCTCTTTATTCAAACTACTCTTAGAAAACATTTTATATCCATAAGCTGCCATTCCATGCCCTTCCATTTTGGTCATCTTTTTATTTTTTTATGAGCAATGTTAAATAATCTAGAATAAGTATAATTAAATTCAATAAATTAGATCTTCAAATCACATTTATAAATATCATAGACCGATTTAGAAGTCAAATTTTGTAAAGCTTGACTTATTTCATGATGCATTCCAAAGAGAGTTGCTTCCTCTTAATATCTTCTGTATGTCATGAGATTGATGGATGGTTGTTGGATTTTGATGGGTCAGGAGGAGGGTCTCCTCCACAAAGAAAATTATTATGTGAATATGAAACTAAATTGATGATATGGCTAAAACGGAACTGTGTTGTGAGTGGTCCACTTGCAAGATAGAGAACGTGAGGTGATTGGTGCTTACGACAGTCACTTCAATGCTCAAGTCAGTAAGTTGAAGAGAATGGCGAGTATAATGTTTAGAACTTAAGAGTAGTTTGAGAGAATAACGTATCTTTGTCTCTGTGATCGTTAGTTTTTATATTATAAGAGATTGGAGTTAATTATAGTATTTCATGGAAATTTGATAATGATGTGGCCGACTCATTGGTAAGGAATCTCGCCGGCTAATTGGTCGAGGATCCGATAATTGTAGGCATAAAAGGGATTTGTTGGATTGTAGTTATTAACAATAACTTCCTTATAAAGCCTCGCCCTGTAGCTGAGAGGGTGAGTTTTGATGATCTGAATCGACCTGACCCGAGGCCGACCTGAAGCGCTCGAATCTTCTTTTCTCTCGGTTTCAGGCATTATGGTCGTATGAACCTCCCTTTCTATGGGTGGGACTGCATATTAATTTATCATATCCTTGTCACGTGGCCCTGTCTTATAGTGACGGCTCACTGCCTACTCTGAACGATTATTGTGTAACATCGGAGGTCCCCCACTGGTCTTCAATTCTTTAGATTCGAAGATGACAGTTGTCTTCATGATCTGGAGCATGTGGCTTGTTTAGGTTGGTCTTTCATACTCGCATCGGTTTCCCTTTCCTAATGGTCTGATTGTGAAATGTGTCACGATCCTAAAGTGTAAAACATATTGTCTGTGCAACATTAGTTTAGTCTGCCAAACCAAGTTAGCCTCTATCCGAATTGAGCTCACGATGTCCTTGCTTTTTTCTTATTTTCCTTGCTCACTAGTCATGTCCCAGGTCTTGACGAGTTTCTAGGCTTTCTCTAGCCCCAACTGTCCTGAGGATCTTTCGGGCATTTTCTAGCCCTAGCAAGATTTCAGACATTTTCTAACCCTTACAATCTCCTTGGCATTTTCCAACCCTGACGGGCTTTCGAGCCTTTTCTAGCCCTGACAGGCTTCCGTGCATTTTCCAGCGCTAGTAAGCTACCGAGCGTTCTTTTGCCTTTGTGAGCTCCTTGGCCTTTTACTGCCGTGATGGACTTCGGTGCTTTTTTCCAGTCTTGACGAGCTTTGAAGCATTCTTTAGCCCTATCGAGCTTCCGTATAATCTCTAGCCCTGACTATCTTCTAAGCATTTTCTTGCCTTATCGAGCTTCTAGGCATTTTCTAGTACTGGCTAGTTTTCGAGCATTTTCTCTCCTTGACTAACCCTGGTGAGCTTCATTTTGTAGCCCTAACGAGCTTCCGGGCATTCTCTAGCCCTACATATCTTCCAGGCATTCTCTAGCCCTACATATCTTTCAGGCATTTTTTAGCAATGACTAGCTTTCGAGCATTTTCTCTCCCCAACGAGCCCTAACGAGCTTCATTTTGTAGCCTAACGAGCTTCTGGGCATTCTCTAGCCCTGCCTATCTTCTGAGCATTTTCTCGCTCTGTCGAGCTTTCAGGCATTTTCTTGCCCTGACTAGCTTTTGGGCATTTTCTAACCCTTGCTAGCTCCACTCATTCGCTTAGCAGTTCGTCTTCACCAATCGTCAAAAAGTTTTGTCCACCCACAATGGGTCTCTTTCTTCACAAAAAGTTTTGAATTTCCGGGAGTGCTCCTAAAAGCAATGACAAATGCCTCGGAGAATTTTTGTGAAATGGGACCAATGCTCAGTCGTGCGGCCTGGGTATGAAGTGCCTTAGAAACTTTTTATAAAACCGGACTAACACTCAGTTGGCCGGCCTGATGTTTACCTGCCTTATAGCTTGGACATGAAATGTCTTAGAAACTTTTTGTGAAATGGGACTAATACCAAGTTGGTCGGTCCTAGCGTATACTTATCTTGTGGCCTTGAGACTTTTGTTTGTTAGGACTAACACCGTCTTCTGGCCTGACATATTTTCAACTTGTGATCTTGTTTAGTGGGACTAACACCCAGTTTTCTAGTAGAACAGATTTTTGACTTATGGCAGGACAGATTTTTAACTTGTGGTCTTATTTAGTGGGACTAACACCCAGTCTTTTGGCCTGACGGATTTCTGGCTTATGGCCTTGTTTTAGTGGGATTAACATCCAGTCTTCTGACCTGACGGATTCTCGACTTTATGGCCTTGTTTAATGGGACTAACACCCGATTTTCTATCGGATTCCTGCCTTGAAACTTCTTATTTTAGCGGCTCCAATGCGGGTCTTCTTGCGGGTTCCCGCCTTTAAACTTTTTATTTTAGTAGCTCCAATGCCCGGTTTTCTGTCGGATTCTCGTCTTGAAACTTCTTATTTTAGTGGGTCCAATGCTTGATTTTTTGGCAAGTTCTCATCTTGAAACTTTTTGTTTAGTGGGTCTAACGCCCAATCTTCTGGGGATTTCAGCCTTGAAACTTTTGGTTTAGTGGATCCAATTCCCGCACTTTTGGCGGGTTCTTGCCTTAAAACTTTTATTTAATGGGTCCAGCACCTGATCTTCTAGTGGGTTCCTGCCTTGAAATTTTTTTGTTTAATGGGTCAACGCCCGATCTTTTGGCGGGTTCTCGCCTTGAAACTTTTGTTTAGTGGGTCCAACGGCTAGCCTTCTGGCGGATTCATACTGTGAAACTTTTTATTTAGTGGGTCCAACACACAGATGGCCTTGTGGTCTTTTATAAGTTTGTTTCTATTTCCACGATCTAATACCCGAATTATGGGCTGGCTGGAGTTGCCTTCTGGCTTTGCATAGGGGTAAGCAATATTCAGTTCAAACTGAAAAAATCGATCGAATCGAATTAATTCAAAATTTTAGTTCGGTTTTGAATTTCAAAATTTTCAGTTATTTTAGTTCTATTTAGTTTTGGTCAGAAAAAAAATCAAAAAAATCAAATCGAACTGATTAGTGATAATAATATATTATTTTTAATAATGTAGAGAGATTAGATCATAATCAAGATTAAAATATTTTAATTAAATTTTAAAATACTAAAAATAAGGTGTAAAAAATAAAAGGTTTATTAAAAATTCAAACCGATAGAATCGAACTGAATCAAATAGAATCGGACCGATTCAATTTGATTTGATTTCTGATCAAAATTGATTCGGTTCGATTTTTATAAATACCAAAATTTTAATTTTCAGTTTATTCAGTTCGATTTGGTTTTGAACCGAATCGACTAAATACTCATCTCTAACTTGGCATAAGATGCCTCTCGGATGGCTTGTGGCCTTTTAGTAGGGCTAACACCCATTCTGTTCGGTAGAACTCGTATTGTGACTTTTATTATTATCTCCACACTTTTAATCATTCAACATTTCTTACGAAAAATCCATATGCTGTCATTCCATATCCATTCTTTTTTGTCATTTTTTCACATTATTTTTTATTAGCAATATTAAATAATCTAAAATAAATATAATTAAATTTAAGAAATTAGATCTTCAAATCGCATTGATAAATATCATAGACCAATTTAGAAATCAAATTTTATAAAGCTGTATACACTTTTATGTCCTTTAATTTCCTAAAGAGATGTGATATGTTCACTTATTTCATAATGCATTCAAAAGAATGTTGCTTCCTCTTAACATCTTCTGAATGTCATGACATTGATGGGTGGTTGTGGGGTTTTGATGGGTTTGGAGGAGGGCTTCCTCCGTGAACAAAATTATTATCTTTTATATTTAAAATAATAAAAAATTATAAATTTTTAATTTAAAAATTTATCTTCATATATAAACATAAAATTATAAATAATTTTATAATAACTCATTTGAATATTTTTCTTATAAAATCATTCATATTAATTGAATTGAGGGATAAATGAATTTGAAATATTATTTATCAAGATGAGACTGTACATTCAATCTATAATAATAAATTATATTAAAAATTTTAATAAAATAAATATAAGATTTCTTAATATAATAGCATGCGATAATGTGAATTAGCAGTTTAGTATTCCAAAATCTTTAAATAATTTTATGTTAATCAATACTAGTTGTTTAATAGATTATATCTATTTTAATAGTGACTAGATAAAAATTAGAAGTCAATTTTCTTAATTTTTAAATAATAGTATTTTGATTATTTCGAAAAATAATAATAATATTTTGATACTATCTTAAAAATGTTTACCAAATGATTTCAAAAAAATTTTTTGCCAAATAGGTTCAAAAAGTTACATTCTATTTCTGATATTCTATATAAGATTAATATATAACAGCAATTTAATTAAAAATAAAAAGATATAAGTTAAAAAAAATTATAAGTATGAAAAACTATTTATTATTAAATATTTTACTGTTTATTAATTGTCTGTAAATATTTTAACTAAATACGTAGTTGTTTAAAATTTTTAAGTGATTATAAATTTCAAATGTTTTAAGAATAATGAGAAATTATAAAATAATTTTTGTAAAATAATAATTAATTATGTACAAAACTAAAATGGGTTGATTCTTTTTGATAAGCTTAAGCTTAATTTTTGTTGCTCAATGCATGATGATCAAACCTTAACATCTTCTAGCTATTGTAAAATCCACAAACACAAAAATATGTATATATATCTTACAGAAAGATTATTATCTCATACAAATCTATATATAAAGTAAATCAGACCAATGAAAATGGTCTGAACCAAAATTATAATAATAGTAGTAACCACGTAGGGAACTAAACGAACTATATATATGGCTAGCTAGTGGGCGCATCTACTCTAAAACACAGCCATGGCAATGGACAATAGGGTAATAAAGACTCCAGCAATGGCTCGCGACGGAGCTGAGTTAGCTGGAAAAGGAGACGCGGTCACGGGGCCCTCTTTCACAGGACGGGCTATGCTAGAAGAAGGTGCACTACCATTTCCGCTGGTGGAGACTACTCTAATGGCTAGCTGCAGACCCAAGATGCAGTTGCGTGGATAAGTGGAGGTGAAGAAATAATCCCCAGTAGAATTTAGTAAGATCTTTGCAGGACTTGTAGACCAAACTTGAATTGTTCTACTCGTGTTGCAGGTCTCATAGGCTTCCTTGGTCACCAGTGCAACATCTTGTAGTCCATCCACAAACTTGAAAACTGAAAAAATTAATTGAAATATATCATTGAAATGAAAAATCATTCTCATCATTAATGACTTAAATTACCTAGAGTGTCTTCAATCATGAAAGTGTTCTTGTAGGCCCAAGTCATGTAAGCAAGTGCACCACCTGGAAGGACAAGCCAACCCAAGCCATCACCGACGGTGTAGGTCACTGGTGCTCTAGGAGTGACTGGCGAAGGGGCTGCATGTGGATGATGAGGTCCAGGGGCAGCAACATAGATGGCTAGTCTTTGGCCTAATGTGCAGTGTGCATAAATTGTACAGATAAAGAAGTATTCACCAGTGGTGTCTAAGGTGAAATTTGCAGGACCGGTTGTTTTCAGGGAGATGGGATTCCTTGAATTGCAGGTCAGATATGCTTCCTTTGTGACCCTTGCTATGTCTTGCGTTCCAGTAGTGAAATTGAACACTAAAAGAAGATAAAAATGAAAAAAAAAGTAAATAAATACAACTAGACACGAAAGCAATTCATTTTTTTTTTCTTTATGCAGAATTCTTCAAAACGGTGGCTGAGTTTAGCGTGCATACAGAGAACATCACCAACAGTAAAGATATTAATGGCTCCCCAAGCAGCATAAGCTAGGTCACCACCTGGAGGCACCAACCAGCCCAAGCCATCCCCAACAACAAGCGTCTCTGCTATAGAGCTGTGAACAAGTGAAGCCACTGCAATGGTTAAAATGGCTAAACTGATTACTAATTTTCTTGCCATGTCTGATCAAAACTGCCAGGAACCTGTCTTCCCCTTGCTGGTTTTTGAGATAGATTGATCAGAAAGAGCCATTTCTTGGAATGAGCTTATGCTTGTCTTAAATGGATTGGGTAGAACAAGTGTAACCTAGAAGCCTAAAAATCAAATGGGTTTGTTGGTGAGGCTTGTAATTAACTATAAATAAATGTGTGATAGTGATAGAGATGAACATAACTTGGGACAGAAGATTTTCTGTATCATTGGCTTCCTGAATTTCTTGTGCAATTTTAGCTTCATTTGTCGGATTGAAATCAGATCACGATTGCACATATGTCAATGATATATTTTGCCGCGTTTTGGGAGTATCTTCACTTCGAAAATTTATTGATTTTAATACTTTTTCTTTAGATAGTCTAATTTTCTGGCTAATTCATTCTTGGTGATGTTTTTCCCCTTTGTGGGTTTTTTTTTTCGTCCCTTGTTGGGTTGAGGCTTTTTTTAAATTATGTTTTACCCATTAATGAACTTTTTAATAGTAATATTTCAAAACAAAAGTACTATATATAGTTTATCTCATTTATTTTCCTTTTTTACTTTGAATCTAAAGATAATAATATTTTATCAATAAACTTTAGTAGTGCAATCCATTCTTTTTTAACTTTGACAATGTAAATTAACACTTGATCATAATTTATATATTTTTTTATAATTCGTAAAATTACATCTCTAAATCAAACTATAAATAGTAAAAATTAAACGTCTTAGATGTAAATCAAACTATAAATAGTAAAAATTAAACGTCTCAAAAAAGTCAATAATGCTAGAGTTAAAGAAAAAAGCTTTCCAAACAATAGATGATACTTGATATTTCGATATTCAAAAAAAGTGAGATTATAGAATGCGAGTATAAGTTTAGTCTGAGAGATCACGTATTCTCTCTTTATTCCTTTTATCCTTTGTTATTACAGTGCTATTTGTCTCTGTCTTTGTTACTACAGTGTCATTTGTCTTTATCACGTAGACTCGTATATACGGACGTACCTGTTTGTCTATTCTTATCAGGCGGTCATTTAATTTTCCTCCGACGCACATGCTGATAGGGTCGTGACGTAGCCGAACCTGCTATCCTACTTTCCGTCACATCATGCGAACTAGACTTTTCTCTAACGAGTCCAAGCCTTAGATCAGTCAGGGAGCCATGAGCCCACGGGTGAAGTGCATATGACCCAAATCATCAGTTAACTTAATAGGCCCTTGCTAGGCGTCAGAGTTTTTTTTTTAAAATGCTTTTAGAAATTGATTAAATTCTGAATCAAATCAAAATATTTTTTTTTAAAAAAAGTGACTTTAATAAATTTTCAATTCGTTTATATTTATCAACAAAAAGATACCATTTTCATTTTTTTTTTTCCACTTTCACTCTCTCTAAATGAGATTTCACTCACCATTTCCTAAATTCAATTCGGGCAGAAATTTCAACATTATTATTTTGTAATGTTATGGAAGAAAGAAATTATGTCAAAATCGGCCTAACAAAAGGTGATAGTATTAGTTAAGATGAGGTTAGGTAGATAGATGCATTTAACTTTGATTTAATTTCCCTTTCTGCAAGTCTTCATTCAAAATTGAGAACTTACTGAATTTTTTTAAAAAGGATGAGTCAGATCTTGACTCTATCCACAAGCTTACCTAAACTCATTTATCCAAAATAATTCACAACTTTTTTTTGAAACAATTCATAATCCTTTTTAATTTATATAAAACTTAAAATGATTCAAATTTAAATAATTCATGAGGGTTTAGTTAGAATTAATTTGATTATAAATTAATGTGCCTGGACTAAAAAATTAATATACTTGAATTAATTCTATTAACTTACCTTTTTTATTCCAAAATTAAAAAATAAAATTATTCTCTTAAGAAATTTACAATTTTAATTTAAAATAATGTACAATTTACAAATTAAATCTATATAATTACTTGATAAATAATTCAAAAGGACTAATAACTCAATTTAATTTAACACATACCTTTATTTTTAAACTAATTATGAAGGGGCAGATGCTTATAAATTTCACTTAAAATCAGAAACAAACAATACAATTGATTGGCTATATAAAAATTCAAGTTTACCATTAGATGAATTATTTAAAAATTGAGTCTTTATCTCATATTATAAAAAAAAAAATTTCATAAGACAATTTTAATATCTAGAACCTGACTTTTGTTAAAAAAAATCATTAAACAGAATTTATCGAAATTGAATTTTTATATTTAACTTTTTATAAAAATATAACTATCTAATTTTGAAAATTTATAAAATATAAATATATACAAATCATTGAATTTTTTAAAGTATATCTACTTCCTTCTTATAATTTACCGAACATATAATTAATTCATATCGGTAAATATCAATTAAATAGTTATATTTTTATAAATTTATATTCACAAACACTGATTAAATAATTATATTTTTATAAAAAAATATTTACGATAAAAATATTAAAAATATTTATTGATTTTTTTAGATAAAAGTCGGATCATATTATATATTCAAAAATTTTAATATCATTAGGTAAAAATTGTTTGATAAAAGGATGAATTAGAGCAAATAATTTCACCTTTTAAGTGCAAAATTTAGAATAAAAATAAGGGCTACATTTATTGTTAAAAATTAATCTAGTAATGCAACAGCTTTATTCAAATACAAAGTATGAGCCAATAAATCATCACCATCACATGAATAATGGTCCATGGAAGTACGTCAAGCCATGATCATACCTAAATATACATGAAACCCAAGGACATCAACATCAAAGCAAAACTACCCGCAGTAGTTGAGGCGGCTGAGCTCCCAGGTGGTGGTGGCGGTGGAGGTGGTGGACTGGCAGTGGTACCAGGTGGCGAGGGGGTAGAGGAGGTAGATCCACCAACATTAACAGCTAATTTTTGGTTTCTATTGCAGTGCCCAGCAAAGGTGCAAATATAATAGACCATACCCGTGGAATTGAGAGTAACGTTCGCCGGACCAGTGTTTACTATATTGAGGGGATTGCCGGTGTTACAGTTAGTGTAAGCGTCCTCCGTAACTGTGGCGACGTCGTGTACTCCGGTGGCGAAGTTGAATACTACATGCAGCTCCAAATCAGTGTTAAGAACTCTTGATGCATGGTGCAATCAATAATACGAAGTAGGTGTCCAACTTTAGATTCAGTGATATATTAGAGTTATTCGTTAGACGAGTGATGTTAATATCTTAAAATTATATTTTAAGTTAAATCTTTCCATAGCCGAGTTAGAATTAGAACTGAGACCGGCGGTTCTAGTTTAGTTTCGAACCGGATCAGGCCTCATGCGTGGCAGCAGGGTCAGGTTTTTTTTTTTTTTTTTTTTTTAAGTCGTAAACCAAACCCTAGCAAAAGAAAAAGAAAGAGACTATAAATAAAAAGAACTTACAGAGAGAGTCGCCGACGGTGAAATTGTGAGAGGAAGCCCAAGAAGAGTAGAAAGTGGAGTTGGGAGGATTTTGCCAGCCAAAAGCATCTCCTACCACATACGTAGCTGCGTCTGCGCCATGCAGTGATACAGCTGCTAATATTACTATTGCTAAAGCAGCAACCATAACAGCCATCTTCATTCTGTGAGCAATACCTAGCTAGCTACCTGTGTTCTCAATGGTCAGGTCACCCCACTCTGTGATTTTTCTCTGTGTGCGTGTGAGAGAGGTTCTGTGGGCTCTGATTGCTT